>NC_051072.1:52781735-52924235 GCF_004664715.2 Peromyscus leucopus | reverse complement strand
CAAGCGCATCTTCAAGGGCTCACGGTTCGGTTTTCACTCACACCAGGCTTTGGGCTGCATTCCCAATTGTGAGGACATATGCCTCAGTTTACCCAGGAAACCCAGGGCAACAATGAGGAGATCAAGAGAAAGTCAGATCATCTAGATCAGGTGAAAGGTCTTCACGACCCTCACTGACCCCTGAAAACAGTGCGCCTCAGTCACTTAGAGAGATTTGGGGAATACACTGAAAAGCATGGTAGAAATGAGTGGGAGGCTTGCTTTAAAACAATGTACCCCATGTGCTCTTTGCAGAGTAGATAAAAGACTCAGACAAAAGAAAAATACGGAAAACCTTTTGTTGTTCAGAAAAATAAAGGCCAGTTATAAAGATGCTTCCTACAACTGTCCTCTCGAGTTACAGATGCCCATTTTCACACAAGACTCCATTCCTGGCTTTATTGAGATGTTCTGAGTAAACTAGTCAAGAGTTTCTGTGTGTCCGTTCCTGTGCGGGGCTCTGTGGACTGAGAAGTCCACCCCATCCCCACCGACCACCCTTGGATTCCTCTTGGTCTAGTTGCCACAGCACATAGTGCTGGCTTCCCACAAAGCAGACCTGAGTCAAGACGCTCATTGTTGGAGGAAAAAAATTAAGTTGGAGTCTACACTGTTCACAAAATATCCCAGACAGAGGAAGGCTAACTCTCTGAAGATTTCAGCTATTAGAACACTAGGGCCTTGGAGACTTGACTTACTGTATGAGTGCTTGCCATGCAAGTATGAAGGAGCATTCAGGTCCCCAGCACCCATGTAAATGCCGGGAGACTGTGGCAGCTCACCCACCATCCCAGCACTCTGGAGACTGGAGTATCCCTGGAGCAAGCTGGCCAGCTACACTAGCCTAATCTCTGAGCCCTAGGTTCAAGCGAGAGACCCTGCCTCAATATATAAAGTGATGAATGATCAAGACACCTGACATCAACCTCTGGCCTCTACATGCATATACCCACGTGTGCACTCCACATACATGTGCACCAGCAATTACGCACAATGTGAATACACATCCGTCCACACACAGCATGCATACATATACACAAAAAATATTAGAATATATAGGGGAATATGTTTATAACTTTGGAGAAAGAAGGCCCTTAAGCCAGATACAACCAAAAAAAGGGGTTGGTTACTTATGGGCTTTTGATATAGCCCAATTTATAAAAGTCAAAAGACCACGTCAGGCTCAGGGACAACATTAGCTACAGAGCAAATGAAAAGTTTTCAGGAAATGTAAAATACCACAAAGCAATAAAGTCATTTTTTAAAAAAAGGCAAATGATATTAACAGGTAATTTACACATAAAGAGGAGAGATTAAAATGCTTAGTAAATATCTGAAGAGCTACTTTGGAAATGAAGAGTACCACAAGATAGTGAGATGCATGTAGAATTCTGTTCTTTGGAAGAGTGGCCAGAAACTTAAACAGCAACCTTCTGAGGTACTGGTGTCTGGGTGGCATATGCACAAAACCCTGTTGGTGACTTTTTTCCACTTTATGACCCCTATGATCCACCAATTTCACAAGTTTAAAAACACTGGTGGCCAGGTGCTACACTGGAAGACTTGGGGACACCACAAGATCCTAGTGACCCAGATACCAGGGTTATCACATAGCCCTTCCCTGTAAAATGTGCAAAAGTGAGAAAACGGAAAGCCAGGCTTTAGCCCCTTCCCTGCAGTGAAGGCCCAGAAGAAAAGGCGAGGGAGAGCAAATGGGCACATCGGTGTCTTACCTCATGAGGGGGAGTTGTAATTGGATCGGTTAGGACTTCCAGCTGAGTCCTCCACATATAGGGAGACACTGAGCTAGTGTTGGGACTTCTCTGGAATTCTGAAGTATAAGAGGATGGGTAGCTAGCTGCCTTGGCAGCCAAGGAATGATGGGAAGGGGCAGCTGCTTGGGCCTGTTCCATGCTCTCAGAGCTTAGTAGAGAAGATGGGTTGATGCTCCTGGTGCTCCATAGAAAAGGATGAGCCAGTACAGGGGTAGTGTTAGGGCTGCCTAGAGGAGCAACGTGACTTCAGGAGGCAGAACTGGAGGCAGACCTCTGTACTCCATGGGTTGAGAAGGAGGAGCAGGTTAGGGAACCTTTCCTGAGCCCCCAAGAGAAACCCTTGAGAGAGTCAGCAGTCAACTTTAATCAAATCTCTACCACAGGAGGCCACTCAGGACAAGTTGTGAGAAGATTTTCCAGTTCCTCTGTGTCACCCTTCTCAGGAAACTGTGACGAAATAAAGATGCTGACCCATGTTCCCCAAGATGCACAGTGTGGATGTGGGGTGATTTTCATTACAACCCACATGGTTTATGTTAAGAAGCAGACTTTGTGAACACTAACGAACATAAACACACAGGGAATGTTTAGAAAGACACAGAAAAGGGGTAATAATGGTAACATGCCATAGCAAGGTGCTGAGGATAGGTGACTGCCGCATGGACAGCCTACAACAAGACTTTTGTACCTTCCCTTCCAAGGCTCGGGAACAGGCCAAAGAGGAATCTGAAAGACTGTAGGAGCTGGAAGACAAGAGCTGCGAAACGCATCTTCTGTACAATACACAGCCATTGCGATCATCACCAACTCTCAGCAACAGTGGATGACTAGAAGGGCTCTGCACCAGAATGGCCCCATCAATGGCCAGGCAAGAATGGAGGAAGGACTCGGAGGGCCCCACCCCTCAGGGCTGAACGACTTACTCCCCATGGATGGATTCAGGGAAAGGCGTCAGTGTCTTCCACTGTGTCCCTACCCATTGGTACCCCACCAGCCTGCAATGGAGAGCCCCAAGCTAATGCTCACACAGATAGCCCTGGTCAAACTAAATGGGTCATAGCACAAGACCGAAACTCACGAATCTGGAAAAGGGACAGGAGGGAGGAGGAGGGGTGGATAGAGATGAGAGAGACAAAGGGTGCGGAAGAGAATAAACAGGATGCACCATACACATACATGAGCTTGCCTAATAACAAATAAAAATCTCTCCTGTGTGTACACTCTTCCGAACAATGTGAGCATCCGTGAAAAATATCACTTAGCGAATTTAAAGAAAACTAATGCGTAATGTCCCTTATTTGTACGCAAGTCGCTGATCAAACCAGCTTCACAAAAACAAAAGGATCAGAGAGCACTCGTACTTTTCTTCCAACATTCCCACCTCCTCCAAGCATCTTTCCACACTGTAGCCACACCTTAAAAAGGCTGTCTTGGTGCTCCTCATTCTCTTCAACTTGTCATTCTCCTCTGCCTGACCCCATGAACTCCATTAGTCCCCTACTGCTGGCTAAATCTCAGCCAGCACCATTGCCAAAGCTGTCCTCCAAGCAATGCCTTACTAAAAAAGTGTTACTATTTTATTTTGTGCAAGAGTGTTTTGCCACCAGGTGGTGGCGGCGGCGTGCATCTTTAATCCCAATCCTGGCAGAGCCAGGTGGATCTCTGTGAGTTTGAGGCCAGCCTGGTCTACAGAGTGAGATCCAGGACAGGCACCAAAATTACACAGAGAAACCCTGTCTCAAAAAAACAAAACAACAAAAAAGTGTTTTCCCAGCATAAATGTCCATACACCACTTGCATGCCTAGTACCTGTGGAGGCCAGATGAGCACATCAGGTCCCCTAGAACCGGAGTTACAGACAGTTGTGAGCTGCCATACAGCTGTTGGGAACTGAACCCAGGTCGTCTGAAAGCGTAGCCAGTGCTCTTAACCAGTGAGCTCTCTCTCCAGTCCCCCAATGCCTTTTTTAAAAGATTTATTTTGTTTTACATATATGATTGTATACCGGCACATATGTATGTGTCTAGTGCCCAAGGGGGTCAGAAGAAGGTGTTGGATTCCCTAGAACTAGACTTATAGATGGCTGTATGGTACTATGGGGTGCTGGGAATAGAACCCAAGTCCTATTCAAGAGCAACAAGCGCTCTAAACCTCTGCCACTCTCCAGCCACCCCCCCCCCAATGCCTTTTGATTGTGAATTGTTTGTACTTTCTTCTTGCTTCTCAAACAAGCCAAATCTGGACTTTAGAATGTCACTAACCAGATTTTACTCCTAGGTTTATAGAATACTATTCAGTTCTTAAAAGGTAAGTTGTGAAGAAGACACAACACTAAAGGCAAGAGCTTGCCATGGTATCCATGTAGTCTATGTGGCACATTCTAGGCTTCCGAGCTTATTAAAATAAACCACTGTAGCCAGCAATGGCCCTGGACTGACCTTCTGGAAGCTTGCCAACAGGGAAAGGGTCCCCTGACTGGCTGATGAGATATCAGGACTACCTATTTATTGAACATTTATGGTGTGCTGACGTTTTGCATTACAATATATTACAATCTATATCTAACACAATTATAATCTATTAAGGAGCTTTAGCCTGCCGAAGAAACCAGTTGTGTGAAGTTATGAAAGATCAATACAAAGCCAAGCATGTACCATGACTGAGCTGTGGAGAGTGGAAGAATCAGGGCGGCAGGGAGGCAGTGTGGGCCTAGAACAGATCCGGAAGTTGGCCAAGAAGAAAATGTCACAAATGAGAGGACAGAAAGCCATGAGGGGAACCTGAAAAAAATTACCTTCACTGAGGCCTGGTGGTGTAGCCTGCTACTCCCAGCTGCTCTAAAGGCTGTGGCAGGAAGTTTGTAAGTTTGAGACCAGCCTGGGCATATTAGTGAAACCCTGTCTCAAAATACAAACAAGGCCTGGGATACAGTTCAACAGTGGCTTCTACCTCCACTACTGCCCAAACAAAACAAAATGTCTTAATGGGGTCAAAGGTTAATGATGCAGAAACAGAGCACAAGGTAGGTTAAGCCATGAAGACATCCAGGTCAAGATGGCCAGACAAGTAGAGAAGCAAATGGGAAATCTTTAAACAAGAGCACTTGGGAGGCAGAGACAGGCAGACTTCTGAGTTCCAGGGCAGCCAGGACTACACAGAGAAACCAAAATCCAAAACAATAAAGTAAATAAAACAAACAAAAGGATGATGTCAGAGTCCAGCATTTGAGGAATATTCACGCTCTCTTTTGCACGGACAGTTTGGGTCAGAAGGAAGGGAACCAGGAAACGAAGACATTGGTTGTCAAGTGAGTAGATGATGGAGCCGAGGTACTGAGAAGGGTAGATGAGCGAAAGAACGAGTAAAACAACTGTAAACGGTGTAGAAACACAGCCAAGTCGCTCTTCTCTTTCCTCGGTTACAGGGCTTACCACCTACACAGTCATCCAAGCGGTGAGCCTCGGAAGACGACCACAGCCACGGCAAAGAAGGCAGAGGCAGGCCGCCCTGTCTCCTCAGACAACAGTGTGGCTATTACAGACCTCACCTCGGTGACTCCGTACGTCATTTGTGTTGAAGGTCAGCGTATTTGGTAACTGTAAATTACTCTCGCCGTCCATCCCAGGGAATGGCTTGCAATCTTGGTTTTATTCCATCTGCTTCTGCATTCAAGAGTGTCCATGAAGAGCAGGATATGTGGTCTGCGAGGGTTTTCAGGGATGATGGGCTGACAGAGTCTTTGAGAGGGATGGGGAAGCCCTTCAGGTCCCCAAGTGGCTCCTGATGCAAGCAGACCTTTGGAGACAGGAAGCGAGTACACACCTTTTCGGGGCTGTTCAGACACTGTCTCCGTCTGTTCCACTGCTCAGCTTCCTTCTACAAAGTCAATGTTCCCCTTTCTTATCCGGCTGGAGTGCCTGCCAGGTTGTTTTCATAAACATCACTAACTTGGCCAGACACTGGGAAGTAAGTGAGAGGACAAATATGGTTTTGATGAAAAGGAGACACTAAATGAAGTGTTAGCCCTGACCCCAAGGGACAAGGAAATCCTGAGACTCCATTGCTTCGCTGACTTCACACCCACACCAAGGAGATGAATCACTGACAGCAGGCTGCCTTTAAATCCATCAGAGATGAAGGAAGGCTTGCCCAGCCCTGAGTCTACACTGTTCAGTGGCCAAGCAGGAAAAGAAGATAGTCTTATGTAGGTATGTTTGCCTAAGGAACTAATCAAACAGAACCAGGATATCCACTCTTTGGAGTTTCCTCCAAAGTCAAGTCATAAATCTGGGCCACAGTTATGTATTAACCAGACTTTGGTGGGTTCTTCAGTGTGTAGTGATCTGAGAAGGTGATGGTCCTTCCCCTTCAAGGAACAGCCAAAGCATACCTTGCATCCATTCAGCTCTCAGGGACCTACTCTTCAAATGAAACAACAGAATAAAAGCTTGTGCCCAAGGGGTCTAGGTGGCAATGCCATTTATAGTTAGTGCCGAAACCTTTACACTGAGCAAAAGGTTATTTCTTTGTAAGAAAAGTGTGGTAGTTTGAATGTAATTGGCCCCCATAAACTCATAGGGAATGGCACTATTAAGTGGTATGGCTTTGTTAGAGTGGGCATAGCCTTGTTGAAGGAAATGTGTCACTGTGGGGGTGGGCTTTGAGGTCTCATATATGCTCAAGCCACACCCAATGTCCCAGATCACTTCCTGTTGCCTGTGGGTCAAGATGTAAGAACTCTCAGCTACGTCTCCAGCACCATGTCTGCCTACATGCTACCATGCTTCCTGCCATGATGATAATGGACTAAACCTCTGAACTGTAAGCCAGCCCCAATTAAATGTTTTCCTTGATAGGAGCTGGCAGGATCATGGTGTCCCTTCACAGCAATAGAAATCCTAACTAAGACAAAAAGACTTTGGAAGAACAAGAAGAGATTAATAAATTCCTGCCTGCATGTTTCCCAGTGCTTTCTCTTCCCCACATTAGCCCCATCTGTTCTATTCCTTAAGGTTCAACAGCTCTTAAGACAATGTAGAGGTAAGAGGAGATTTGGGCTCTGGTACTAAGTATTTGTGTCCCCACCTCTCACCAAATAAATACAGCAAATGCTAAAAGAAAGGCAGTTAGAGGAGCCATGTGTCCCCAAGTCACTGTCTCCACACAAGGAGACCAGCAAGGCAGGGTGTTCCATGGTCTTCCAAAAACCCTGCTAATAGAGCATCGTCAGCAACAGGGTGGATGGGGAAGACTTTGTAAATATTTGTTTTACTTTTAATTACGTGTATATCTCTGTGTAGGTATGTGCACCCAGGAGCTAGATCCTCTGGAACTGGAGTGACAAGGAGTTGTAAGCTGCCCAATATGGGTGCTTGGAACCAAACTCTCGTGCACTTTTAGCCATTGAGACATCTCCCTACCACTCCCTGACCTTTTTTGATGGGAAAGGTTTTTTAAGACCTTAACTCATTCAATGTCAGGTAACCATTACAAGGCCAAGTTAACATTCTAGCCAAATTTCTCCAACTCAGGGGGCGGAGGGTCTTAATCCAAGACCTATGGGTTCTTATCCTAGTCAACTAGGATAGGAAAACAATTAAATTTTATCATATTTCATTAACTTTAGCTAAAATATAGCATTTTCATTCAATTATCAATGTTGGCAACTGAGCACAGTATAAAATTGGTGAATGTCTATGATTTCATCACCAATAGACTAATTACGTTTTGTGTCACTTTATAGTTAGGGACAATTTAAAAGTATTATTTATAGTCATTATTACATTATTATAATAGTCATAAGATTCCTCAATAGCCATTTTTAGCATTGTGTACACTAATCCATGAGGTTGGCCTCCTTAGTCTGATAATTATTTTCAACATCTTGGGCTCCCATTCTAGTTCCATTTATCTTACTTTACATATTTATTATTTCTTTTGTTCTTTAAATCCAGGCTGACCTTAAACTCTTGATCCTCCTACTTCGGACTCCTGAGTACTGGGATTACAGGTAGGCACCATCATACCTGCATTTTTTGATACATTTAAAAACATTTTTTCAAAGGCGTTCCATAGACTTCTCTGCTTGCTGACTGCATAGAAATTATATGAACTCCTGTCCTGCCTCCTAAAACCCATGTGCTTTTCCATCTCCTCACCAAGCCTGCTTCCTAATGTGCTTTCCAGCCTGTCTCTCATCTCCAAACTCCATTAAAATGTCCCGCACAGAATGGTTAAGCCACTGAGGATTCAAGCAGTAAATCAACAAGTGGACTGTCTCCTATTAAGCAGTGCTTATAAATTTATATACCTCCAGATTTTAAGCCCCAAGTTCATTTTAAGTATGAGGGACAGTAATTCAATGTATCATTTTGCTGACACAGAGAATGGTGGGTACTCCATTTCTCAGAAACCCAAGAATTGCTTAAGAAACTGCTTGCCAGCATGAACCAATTTCCAACAGCAAACAATAGCATGAGTGAAAAATCAGAGTATCATAAAACGACAATAAATCAACCCAGAAAGGGCCATGAAGCTTCAACCAAGAGTCACTGAATATCAGGTAACCATCCTTCTTCCATTGGAAACTGCCAAGACATGGTCCCCACCTCAGACCCAAACCCGCAGTGTTACACAGTCCCATGGGAGTGCTTACACAACACATCAGCCTCGGATGCATAATGCATAGGCCTGGGTCACCCAAGAGAGAGGAGGGATGAAGGGAGGGCTTTCTCACTGTTGGTACTGGCTCAAGGCATGCATTTGTGATAGGTTCTGGTAGATTCCAGGGGGCATTGTCTTGATGGCACCATGAACACAGATGAGATTAGTAAAAATGAAAAACATACTTCAGATTTGAAATAACGAGTGCTACATTATAAAATCATCCCTCAATCTTTAATGAGGCTATTTTTGCTCACTTTCTCTGCAAATGAATCTCTCATTCAATCCACTCAAGAATGGCATGCCCTGGTTAGAATGTTAAAGAATTTCTTTAACATAAGAATATTTCTCAGTTGATTCAAATAAACCATGATATCATTTGTTCCTTGGGCTTATTCAATTTTGTGTTCTGAGTTTTAACAAAGAAATTCTTTGTGGCCTCACGTTAAAAGCAAAGTGAGAAATCATGTACCCTTTTATGCCCAGGCACGTTGCTTGACCAATCAGCACCACTGTGGATTATGTTTTCCCACAATCACAGAGTTTTTGTTTGTGCGTCACTGGGTTGGTATTAGCTGATTTTTTGAATACAGAGTGCCTTGGGAGAATTACAGCAGTAGAGGCCTTCCCAAAGATCCCAGATCCTGGATGGTCAAGTGCAGTTAAGCAGGTCATAGTACATAGGCCTTTGGGCACAGATTGGAAGCCAGGCTGCTGGGCAAGGGACAACATTTAATCTAAGACCAAAGGCTTACTGAGTCCCTATATTTTCAAGAACAAAAATAAGTCTCCTGGCCCTCAAAATGAATTTGAAGGTGGAATGTCCTATGTTTTACTTGGAGTGAGTGACTCCAAGAGATGCACACTCATCTGAAGCACATACCCCATATTTACAGACTCAAGAGATCCTGTAGACATTTCTACCTGAGTTTAAGACTTACTGATTTTTGTAGGTAAAATGTCATAGGGTAAAGGGCATTTGGGATCTGACTCACCCTATCTTTCTAATCAATCAATCAAACAAACAAACAAACAAACAAACAAATCCCAGGATGTCCTAAGTCTGGAAAATCCTGCTGCTTCCTCTTGTCCCACCATTGCTTTTCCCTAGTCATCTCAACTTAACCCAATTCACAGAAGTAGGACCAACAGTCAGGAGCTCTTTGCTAGTTAGTGCCTAGACTCTCTTCTCTTCAAAGCTCTTTAGAAGAGGGTGCTCCAGAATTGAATGGCAATTCCCCATCCCGTTCAGGACACACGATTGACATCTCTGCACAGTTGGCGGGGCAGAAAGAGGTTAGAAAGTCACCCCACTGACTACACTTGCATCATGTCCCATCCCCACCTCCTATGCTGCCATCCTCGGCCACTGGACTTCTGCAGACAAAAGCGAGGCAGCATAATTGGAAGGCATACCCAATCCGTGTCTCAGCACGGGCAGCAAGAACACCAGGGAGCTGAGCCCAGATCTTGGGCCACAGACATACTTGCCGTGAAAGTGATATGGAAAAGAAATACAGAGAGCTGGGTGGTGGTGGTGGTGGTGGCGGCGGTGGCGGCGGCGGAGGTGGCACACACCTTAAATCCCAGCACTCGGGAGGCAGAGGCAGGAGGATCTCTGTGAGTTTCAGGCCAGCCTGGTCTACAGAGCAAGATCCAGGACAGTCAGGATGGTTACACAGAGAAAGTCTGCTGAGAGGGGGGCGGGGGGGGGCTAATTATGTTTCCTCCACCTTTGCCATCAGTCATAAGGGCAAATGGTATGACAAGAAGACATCATTCACATGGTGGGCAGTAGACAGACACATAGAGACAACTTGAAAATGATAACCTATTCCCAAAATATTCAGTTTCCTGGGTAAACAAACTCACCAATAAACTAACTGAATCTTCTGAATCTGCTACTGAGTGTCTGCAGCTCACAGAACACAGATTTACATGGCTAACAATGCACCTTGCCACTCTACACCACCATTTCTGCTCCTTTAAGACACATAGGAATAGAACTTTCCATCAGCAGTAAGTGTTTTGTTTTGTTACATTTAAAAAAATGGCTTATTAAAGGCTAGAGAGATAGTTTAGCAGTTAAGAGCACTGGCTGCTCTTTTAGAAGACCCGAGTTTGCTTCCCAGCACCCATCTCAGGTAGTTCACAACTGTAATTCTAGCTACAGGGACTCAGACGCCCTCTTCTGGCCTCCACAGGCACCTACACTCACACACACACACACACACACACACACACACACACACACACACACACACTTCTCCCCTCATGTGTGCCATGGCACACACAGGTAGAGGTCAGAGGACAATTTGGAGAAGTCACTTTTTCCTTTTGGGGTCAAAAAGGTCAAACTCGGGCTATCAGGCTAGGCAGGACGCCTTTACCTACTGGCCGTCCTTGGCTAGTGGTAAGCATTTTAGAATGAGTCATACACAATCACGCGGTAGATCCCTTTCGAGTGCTGAATGCTTCCTGCATCCAGGCTGAGTTTGCTTTCTCTATAAAATTCAGCACATACTCACTATAGAAACTCAAGCATCCTGGATCTGCTTGAGTTAAAAAAGAGACTCAATTTTATAAGAAGAATAAGCTATTGAATTTCCAAGGACCCGTTTCCATCCAAGTTGTATGATAGAAAGCTGCAGAAGGCAATGTGACCCAACTTTCTTTTTTCCCCTCTGCTTGGATGATGGGTGGGGCTCTCTAGAGGAGTTCCTGCGTCCACATGGGAACCTGAGAACAAAACCTGCAAGGATGGCTTTACTGGCATGTTTTTAAGATTACTGATTCTTACCTGTGACATAAACAAATTATAAGAAGGGGTCTTCAAGCCGGGCGGTGGTGGCGCACGCCTTTAATCCCAGCACTCGGGAGGCAGAGCCAGGTGGATCTCCGTGAGTTCGAGGCCAGCCTGGGCTACCAAGTGAGTTCCAGGAAAGGCGCAAAGCTACACAAGAGAAACCCTGTCTCGAAAAACCAAAAAAAAAAAAAAAAAGAAGGGGTCTTCAAGTAGCTCCAACTAGCAACCCCTGTGAACTGCTAGAAATATAGTTTCAGACCATCCCAGACCTAAGGAACCAGAAGTTCTGGGACTGGTCCATGGCAGCGCAGCGTGTGTTTCGTCAGCTCTCCAGGTGATTTTTGAAGCAGCAAACATTTGAGAACGACCGAACTAGAACATTCCAAAAGGCTACCCCTGACGTGTGTCGATGGACTGATAAGTCTGGCACACACACGAGCACATGACGGCTGCCAGCTCAGAATGCCTTCTCTACAAGGGGCTGCGAAACTTCTTCAAACCATCAACCTTATCCGAGTTAGATCACTTCCTGGCAAGCGGCAACAGCAGACGCTGCCTAAAAATGAGTCATTTTCCAAAGTATGGAGGAGTTTTATGAAGACAGAATTTGTGACTCAGTTCTCTATTGTTTAAGTGGACAACTAGTTCTAGCCGTTACAAATGAGATTTTGCCTGCCTTTCACCAAACAGAATCCGTAGCTGAAAACGAGGAGGAGGCAAATAGGAAACCGTGATGAGAGTTATGTCTGATGGGGAGCTGGCCTGATCCATGGAAGTGGTCCACATGGTCACTAAGGTCCTGGGCAAGAGATGTTTGACTTTCTTAGCAACCCTGCCACAGTGACAAATGAGAAGAAAGAGGCCCTCATATCAGCTCTTCACAAACAGCTTTGTTAGGAAATAAAAAATGCTCGATGACAGACCCATCATGTTCACAGACCACAGGACTGACCACAGTTAAGACATCGGGTCCCCTCAAACTGGCTCGTGGATTTAACATGATGGGAGTTAAAATCCCAGAGGAATTCTTTAGAGGGAACAGGTAAGCCCAGTACAGATGTCATAGAAAGACAAGCCAATAGAAAAAAAATTAAATGATTGCTATTATGTTTAGTTAAAAGATGACCTAATTTTAAGACTTAGCAGAGCATCGGGGAGAGAGTAGAGACCTAGGTCAGTGGGGAAGGACAGAGTCCAGATACAGTCAACTGAGTGTGACAGAGGTAATAAGGTAACTCCAGGAAGGAAGGCCAGCCTTTCCCACAACGGTGCTGGTGCGGTTACAAGTCCACACGCAGCACTCAACTGGTATCTTACATCATGTCCAAAAATCAACTTGCTAGATGTCACGGTGTACATCAATAATCCTAGTGCTTGGGGAGGCGAGGCAGGAGAACTGGGGGTCCAAGTCCAGCCACGGCTATATAGCAAAACTCTGTCTCCAATATAAAATAACTCAAACTGATACAAGCATAAGACATAAAACTACAAAAGTTTACGGAGGAAAATGACGATGCAATCTTCATGACCTTGGATCAGGTAAATAGATTTTAGTCTTGACACCAAAAGTCGACCATAACAGGGGAAAACTTGACAAACTGGACTGTATCAAAAATTCAAGACATGTACTCCAACAAAGAACCCATAACCAAAGATCTGGAGAACTGCAAAACTCAGTAACATTGAAGTTAGGCTTTTTAAAAAATGAGCTAAAAAAATATTTCAGTAGACCCCTTACTCAAGCTGTACATGAAAAGATCTGCTGTGAAGAAAATGTGCTAACAAGTCCTCAGAGCTGTAACCAGCCATCTAACAGAACCACCCAGAAAAAGATACACAGAACAACTGTAGACATCAAGCGCTGAGAAGTGTAAAACAGCCAGGAGGCAACCACCACAGAAAAAGAGTTGACAAGTTCCTACCACCGTTAATCATACACTTACCCATGACCCAGCAGTCATGCCTAGATAGTGATTCTGTAGAAATAGAAAGCAATATCCATTTAAAAAAAGACTGCACATGAATGCATGGAAGAGCTCCATTTCTAACCACCAACAACTAAAAATACCCCCATGGCTTTCCCAACACACTACATTAGCTTCTTTTTATGGAATATTATGCAGTAGTATAAAAGGAAATAAATTTTCACCACATACAATATGGATATGCTTCCAGTGCAATGTGATAAATAAAGAAGCCAGTCTTAAAAGTTCATGTGATTCATAATCCCATTCATTTGAAATCCCAAGAAAGAATAGAGAGAGAGAGAGAGAGAGAGAGAGAGAGAGAGAGAGAGAGAGAGAGAGAAAAGGAGGGAGGGAGGGAGGGAGGGAGGGAGGGAGGAGGGAGGAAGGAAGGAAGGAAGGAAGGAAGGAAGGAAGGAAGGAAGGAAGGAAGGAAGGAAGGAAGGAACCTAAAACTATAGATCAGTAGCTGCCATGGACAGAGCTGTTTGACACACAGGGAAATTTGAGGAATGATGTAACAGTTCTGAGTACTATAAATGCAAATGTTAATACTTGTAGGATTTGATACCAAAAAAATGAGTTAATGACTATAAGCCTAACAATAATAAAAAGATATCTGAAATTCAGGTCTGCACTGGGTTTCCTTGGGATGGCAGACTCATGTCTTGCTTTCTCTGCTCTAGGAATGGATTTTAATTTAACATGATAAATTTCCAATTGGAATCTTCTGACTCATACAGATTTAAACACACATAAAACAATCCAGTACCCCTGGACTACAATGTCATTTTTGACTGAATTTATAGAGCTTCCTTGGTGTATTTTTAATATTCCCCTAAATATTGTGAAGTGAAAATTTGCAACGACTCTTCTCTGTGGTTCCACCCACTCCATCAATGGTTTCTGAGAGAGAGAGAGAGAGAGAGAGAGAGAGAGAGAGAGAGAGAGAGAGAGAGAGAGAGAGAGAGAGAGAGAGAACTGCGAACTCTACGGGGCCTGGGCAAACAACCCCTGCCCAGCTGCCGCCAACATCAGCAGTAGAGACACCACACACTGACATATGTCAAGGATGATGTCTACACTTGCCCTGCGTACATGTTGCTTCTACTTCTGCTGTCTTCTGAGAAGGAGTTATTACTTTAGGATTTTAGTGAGTCCTACTTTAAAACTGGGGCATTTGATAAGGTTCTGAAATTTATAAATTTATTTTTAATTAATGATAATTGTGTGTATATATATATACATATACATACACACATAAATGTGAGAGACAAGGTAATCTTTGAAGGATACATTCTAGAAAGACTCAAGAATAAGATTCCTATCAACTCAGCAACTTCTCCTTTCTGTATGAAGAGATGATCAGTTTTTAAAACCTCTTTCTAATCAGTGTAGTAACTGAATACCATATACTTCATCACGTCACCCTCCTCCCGCCGGTCCCCTTTCCCAAATGGTACCCGGGAGACAGCATCTTCACCTGACCTCTAGTGCACATTAGTTTCTAACTGAGGAAACTGCAATCCCACAATTCAATTGTGTGCACCTAACTTCTAGTTCCTGCTACCCAAGGATTCCTTCTTCAGACGCCAACCCCTCCATAAACAGAGGCAATGAGAAATCTCTGCTTCGCCCCGTCTACCAGATTCAGTAATTCCCGAAACATTATACATTAGAATGTGAAACCAAGCCAACAGTTACTCACAGCAACATATGTGTTACTTACATGTTGTATCTTCTGCCTAGTCGTGAATGGAACAGGTGAACACAGTTAGGAAGGAACAGAATTCACAGTAACTGAGAGCCAGTTCATTAGGAGTCTGAGTTTATACCCACTTCCCTGACGTCACGTCACACAGAGGTATGTGCATTATGTCTGTGAATCTAGTGACATGCATACAAAGTCAGGAGAGGAAACATCTTCCGTCTTCCTTGGTGGATTACGCAAATTGCCAGAGGCATTACTGACCATTATTACTTGACTCTGGCTTCGGATTCTCTCTACCTTTCTTATCAACTGTTTCCTTAATATGTGGTTGCCTTGGAGATCACGTTGACAGAGAAGGGGCCACAGAATCTTGCCTCTCTCTCCTCTCCTCTCCTCTCCTCTCCTCTCCTCTCCTCTCCTCTCCTCTCCTCTCCTCTCCTCTCCCCTCCCTCCCCTCCCCTCCCCTCCCCCTTCTCTTCTTCCCTCTCCTTGCCCCTCTCCAAACAGGAATGCCTTTGTCAATTTTTAAAATATAATTTTTTTCAATGCTGGGAACAGCATTTTAAGATGGCGACATTGCTTCAGAGAGCAACCAGATCCCAAGCATCACCACACAGTGTGTGTTCTTCTCTGTAAATCACTAGTACTTTCAGCTGGGGAAATCTATTTGTAAACATTCAAAGACTTCACGGCATGCCCCACCCCCTCCCTTGAGCCTATCTCAAAACACTAGGAATGCTTTGCTCAACCTTGCACCTCCCACAATCCCCTGACACACACAAGTCCCTTTTCTATGGAGCTCATCACAAACCTTTGTTGAATAGGTTTCTATTCGCCTGGAAAATTAATAACTTTTCATTGAGATATAACCCAACATGGTACTGAAATAATCCTATCTGCTACATTGTTGGATGACAGATACCACAGCTTACAGTGCCATGAATGTGGGGTTTTCATCAGTTTGACAATCTGTAGCACCAGACATCCTCAGAACATGTTTTATTTTCCCTCCAAACAATGGAACATATTAAAATGACTGGATGGCAACCACGTTGCCTTATGGATTCAGATTCATTTTACAGTCGATTAAAATCCCACGCCTAGTTTCCGTACATTGCCATGAAACTCCAGCACCTTTTACAAAGATTAGCCCTGCTTCTCTGTGAAGACTTGGAAGGCTCTAAATTGACTTCTGTTCAGATTTTCCTGCTGGTATCTACTCTGGCCTTTATTGTTAAAGAAACAAAACAAAACAAAAACTACTTTCTTCTTTTCAGAGAACAGCACATTTAGCATCTGGAGCCCTGCCATTCACATCTGGCCATTTCTCAAGCTGAAATCCAGCTTGGTGAAATGTGCTTTGCTTAGGCAACTTTTGAAGTATCCAAGAAACAAATTTGCTCCCATAGATGCATGTTTCATGAAGACACGGGTGAGGGAAAGATGAAGCCGCACTCTTTAAAGTCAACTATTTTTCCTTAAGCCAAACTGCTACGTCAAAGGTGAGACCTGTGGGTCCTAAGTGCCTCTCCCTCACTCACCCTCTCTCTTGTTTGAAAGCCTTTGGTGGAATTTAGCCACAAGTGACCTAACAACAAAACATTGACAGCAAACCTCAGGAGAAAAACCGTTTGACAAATCTGTCACAAGATTCCTCAACTGTTCAGGAATGTATGATCTGCAATCACAGCCACACTGTCATATAAATGTCACCCTGAATCTAAAAGGACAGAGAGGAAAAAGCACCAGGTCATTGCAGACTTAGAATTTACTTTGGAAGAACATGTGAACAGACATTTGAGCGACTCAAAATGTACTGGTTAAAGATGAATACCAATGGAAACTGTTAACTCAAGACACAGACCAGCCAAAGGAGGGGTTAAAAACCCCAGTAAGTGTGTCAATGGTCAAACGGCAGTCTCCCAGTAGTCCCATGTCAGAAGCAGCTCAGTTACAGAACTGTAGCTCACACATAATAGGTCCCTCAGCCATTTCTCCAATGTCGGAGCTCTGGCTAAAGAGATGGAAACAGATAACATGTCATCAAGAGCATTCCTTAAGGGCCTGCCATGTTCTAAGCACTATGAATGACTCAGAAACCAAGGTGGAGAGAAACCTTAACCATCGGATAACTTGTAATCCAGGTGGGTGGGAGGGGGAGGTCAGCACAATGAAAAAAACAAACAAACAAACAAACAAACAATGAATGACCATGAGAACCAATGTCAACGGAGTTACTATAATATGCTATGGATAAAACAATTCTGATGTCAGCAAACAAATGCTTCTCTTCATGGTGTATAAGCTGGCGGGGAAAATGAGCCGTGAGAGGGGTATACACAAAGTATGTGGACTGGAGATAGATCCAATGGGGGCTAGGCTGTAGAGGAGTCACCTGACGGCGGCCCACAGGACAGGCTGAGAGTGGGCAGACCACATGCCACAGCCTGCGTCCTGACAGCTGGAAAAAGAGAATAGACAAGGACAGGCTTACCCACAGAGGGAACAGAAAAACAGGGGTGAGGAGAAGCGGGAAGGATTTTATTGTTTTGGTTTTTCAAGGCAGGGGTTCTCTGTGTAGCCCTGCTTGTCCTGGAACTCACTCTGTAGTCCAGGCTGGCCTCAGACTCACAGGGATCCACCTGCCTCTGCCTCCTGAACGCTGGGATTAAATGGGTGTGCCACCATTGCCTGGTTTCCAGGAAGAATTTTAAACATAACTAGCATTTTAGAGTCTAGAGTCAGACACTTCAAAACTGAAGGATCCTCTGATACTGGAAAAAAGATGCTTAGTGAGGTTGTGTTTTGTTTTTCAGTTTGGGATTAATAGAAAGATTAAGGGCGAAGCACAGAACTCTTGTATATCTTCCAGCTCTGGCCCTCAGCTTCCCCCGTCATTCATGCCGTGCATTAGTGCCATCCATTTGTTAGAGGGATGAGCCAGTATCGAAGCATTATTCTTAACGACAGGCCCCCATTCCATGAAGGTTCCACTCTGCGGTATACCGTCTGCAGGTTTGGACAAACGTTTTCTGTCGTGTGTGTGGCACCATGCAGAACAGGGACCCTGACCACCCTGGTGTGCTACTGTCCTCCCCTCCTCCCCTGTCATCGAGGCAATCACCTGACTATTTTGGATCCAGCTTTCCCTTTCCCTAAGGTAGTTGGATTGGCACTACAGGGAGTTCTTGGAGGCTTAGCTTTTTTTTTAATGGCCAACTGGCCCAACAGCTTCCACCAACTCTCACTGTATCAGACGGGAGCACTTGTGACTCACCTGAAAGGTAAGGAGTTAGGGATTCGGAGCCCAAAAGAACTTGATATGGAATTCTGGGAAATCAAGGTCTACACACAAACCAGCGGAAGTGTTCAATGATGCTGGATCGTAGCACTTCCCAGGGGTATCAGCGTTGTTATGTGTAATGTTATGATGGCAGGCAGGCCTGACTCAAGCCCAGACCTTCCTCTTCTAGCTCCGACCCTGAGCGAGCTGGCCTTGGCATCTCAGTGGTTCCTAATATATTTTGGGAACAGGATCCTAATCCTCCTTGGAGTGCCGCACGGACTGAGACGAGCTGCGTGAAATGTTTTCCATGATGCCTGGCACAGCACAGCACCCCAAGATGGTAGCTATTAATGGTTCATGATCCCACTAAACTTTCTGTCAATGAAGAAGCATTAAATCTAGCCAAGTTAAGTATAATGTTTAATAATTGTTTAAAGGCAAAACACTACAATTGCTAGGATATGTTTCCTGACAGTAGTAACTTACAAGATCTATGAGTCCAAAATTCAGTGTCCATGCATGTCCTTGTCTGGACGTATCTAGGAAATACCTAAAAGCACTCCAGTATCACTATAGTTCTAACTAGCCTTTCCTGTCTAATTCAGTGGATTATATCACACCTCAGACAGAGCTGGACACTAATAAGAACAAGTTAACCTCCTAACGGTCACCAGCAAAGAGCACATGGAAAAGGTTTCAATTTCATGGAACTGAAAGTTTAGCATGTGTGAACTCAGCACAGAGAAAGACCATAAAGGCATGAGGGTGGAAGGTTCCGAGGAGTTTCGAAGTTCTTCCAACGGCATGAAAGCCTTTCTCAGCGTGCAAGCTTCACAGTTCACTCGTCTTACAACTTTGTGTTTGCATGGCCCAGAGGCGGTCTTAGCACGGGATTCACAATTCTCTCCATTAGTAGGTAATTCTACCTTCGATAAAACTAAAAGTTCTGTCTTCAAATAGATTCTAACTCACACAGACAAGGGAAAGAAGAATTAAAAAGAACCCATTCTCTCTGGAACATGCTAGAGATCTTCAAAACACATTGCATGTCAAGGCATCAGAAAGGCTTCCCTTTCTCCAGTGTCTGTTTCCATTCTTCTATTAGTTCGTGGTAAGGGTACCCTGCCCTTGCTCATCATGGTCTTCTTCCTTGACTCCCTGTCCAGACAGTTCGCACCTCTGGATGTATTTTGACGGTCTTTTACACACATAACCTGAACAACTCTTTCATTTGACCCCTCCCGATCTCTTCTTTGTTTCCTGACGGTCATCTTGCCCAACTGTAGCTAAAACCTTTCTCTTAAAAGAAAAGTGCCCACACCCTCCCCACATCTTCTATAGCAGACCCCACCTTACCGTGTGAAGCAGCATCCGCCGACAGGGGATAAGTGCCAGGATAGATTCCACATCTGGCCTTTCTCAACGACAGTCTCTAAACTTCCTTGATCACATACCCCCAACTAGCAAAAATATTCTAAACATATGTGAGTTTATTTACAAATCTTAGAAGAGAGGCTATAACAAAGCTCTGGTCCTGGTCTCCCAGGGTGTGGCAGCCTACCGCTCTCAGCTGTATCAGCAAGTTTTTACACACATACATGCATGCACACACTCAAACTCTCGCACACATGGCCATTTCAATATCTGTAAATGAGGACACTATCAGTATTTACTTCATCATTTTCTTGTGATGGTTGATATCTTAAGACGCTTAGAGCTGGGCCTGACACACAGAAAAAACTGTGTTACAGACCGCTCTGCTACTGTATACTAACGCTGTCTACATTTTTACAAATTGCCTTTCTTTTTTTGCACAGTTTAGCAGCAAAGTTGAGTAGAAGGTGCAGGCTCCCCACGCCCCCTCCCCGCACTGTGTAACTTCCTCCGCTCTCAGCAACCCCCATCTTTCTCCAGCTGGTGAAGCTACTTTGATCATTATAGCTCCTGCTTCTTTCAGGAACTCACATAGTAGTTCCGAATCCTGTGGGTTTGTACCACTGTACATTGTCAAGTTACTACTGTTAGTTTCCACAGACAGGTATTTTGGAATCTTGCAAATCTTCATGTTCCTTCTATTCATGCCTCACATCCTCAGCCACAGGCAAACCACTGTTGCTGTATTTCTTTTCTACAACACCATGTAGTTAGAATAATATGTTGTCTTTTCAAGCTGCCTTCTTTCACTAAGTAGAATATATTTGTTTTGTTTGTACCTCTTTGCAGAGCTTAATGGTACATTTATTTTTAGTGATGGATAATATTCCTTCACTTGGATGCGCCACACTCTATTTGTCCATTCATTTATTGAAAGATGTTTTGGTTGCCTTTAGGTATTGGCAATAATGAATAAAGTTGATGTAAACATCTGTGTGCAGGTTTTTAGGTGGATGTAAATACCAAGGAGCATGATTGCTGGTTATACAGTAAAATCACATCAAATTTTGTAAGAAACCATCAAACTGTCTTCCAACATGGTCATACCATCTGATGTTCTCAATAGCTGAGAGTGAGTTCCTATTGCTCTACACCCTCCCCCGCATTTGGTGGCATCTATGTTTCAGACTTTGGATTTCTAATAGATGCTTAGTAATGCCTCACTGTGGTTTTACTTTACATTTCCCTGGCACTAAAGACACAGAAAACCTTCTCATGCACGTATTTGTCTTTTGCCATTTCTTCCCATTATTGTCTGTCTGCTCCAATCTTTTGCCTATTTTATGGTCAATTTTTAAGAGTTTTTGTACATTTTGTAGAATTATCCTCTACCAAATACTTTTGCAAATGTTTCTCCCCAAGTGTGTGACTCGTCTTCTCCCTGTCTTGTGCCGCAGAACAGGAAGGTGTTGTGTAGAAGGTCATGGTCAGACTACATTTTCTTCTATCTTACCGTCTAGGAGTTTCTGGTTTTGCATTTCATAATTAGCTTTCATCCATTTTGTGTTAATTTTTGTGAAGGGCGTAATCTCTGTCCTGGGTTCATTTCTCTACAATGTGGATGTCCTGTTGCTTCACAACTGTTGTTGAAGACAACATCCTTTTCCTCCACTGTGTTCTTCATTCCTTTGTCAAAGGTGAGTTCACTGGGTGGCTCTATCTGGGCTACAGTCTGCCACACTGATATACATGTCTCTTTCTCTATCACTGTAATGTCATAATTACTGTAACTTCATAATAAATCTTAAAAATCGAATGGTGCCAGCCCTCAAATTCTTGTTTTTCTCCTTCATTTAGAGGCCTTTGCCTCCGTATTTAAACTTTTAAGCAGTTTGTCAATGTCTACAAAGCATCTAATAGGCATCACATGTGAGCTATATAGCTCAGGTGGGGAAGGGCTCACATCTTTTAAAAAAGAGTCATTCATTCAGTCATTTATTCATTCATTTACTTATTTGTATCAGTGTTTGCCTGCATGTATATGTGTACACCATGTGTGTGCCTAGTACCTGCAGAGGTTAGAAGAGGGTTTCAGATCCTGGAGTTACAGATGGTTGTTAGCCACCATGTGGGCCCTAAGAACCAAAGCCAGGTCCTCTGCAAGAGCATCAAGTGCTCTTAACTGCTGAGCTACCTCTCCAGCCCCCAAGAGCTGGCATCTTAACAATACTGAATCATTTATTTGTGAACATGGGATCCTAGCCACTGATTTAGTCCCTCTTTGATTTCTTTTGTCAAAGTCTCATATCTTATATGTTTTTTTTGTCAGATTTATACATAAGCGTTTCATTTTGGAAATGCTTATGTAAATGGTACTATATTCATAATTCCAAATTCTATTTGTTCCTTTCTGGCATACAAGAAAGCAATTGACTTAAATATTAATGTTATGCCACAATTTTGCTATAATTACTTCTTAGTTATAAAATATTTTAATACCTCTGCATAAAAAAGGAGAAATATGAAATAATGAACAAAAGAATAAATGTCCTAATATATTCCTTCTACTTTCTGCTCTGCAGACCACTGTTTTTGTCTATTTCAGAGTCCTGTTGTCCTAACTACCAGGCCAAAATCAAACTGGATGGATTGATTTGTGCTCAATGGCTACTATTTTCCTATTAAGTTCAATTATAAAACAAAGCCACTGCTCTGGGAAGCTAGACAGTGATACAGATCGCTCCCTAAGTGTATATTTTTTACTGACAGTGAACTTGATATGCTCGGAAAAGGTTAGAGATGGGGTAAGAATCTCAGAGAAGAAAACCAGGTCTTCTGCCTTCACACCAGGTTCCTCGAACCACTTTTGTAGAGTTTTTACCTAAGAATGGACCAGGCATCAGATCTGTGCAGAAGCTTGAAAACCTGTAGTACTTTTGATGTCTTCTGGAATACTGTAGATGCTTCCTGATGCCATGTGAGTTCATCTGCCCACTCCTGCCTGGTTGATGGTGACATACACAGGTCATGAGGCCCTGAATGTGTGAGTCTCTTCTTCAATGCCAACTCTACCAACTCTACCAACAGTACCAGGTACACAGCAAGTGTCTGATACATGTTTAAGTGCCAAGATCTATAACTAACCATAGTCCCTTTAAAACCTGGGAGTTGATGGACAGAGCCCCAGTGATGGGGATGATTGACAAGAGATAGCTAGGTATCCTCCATACTGCCTGGAACATGATGGGTGCTTAAAAAAAAAAAAAAAAAAAAAAAAAACACCTTGAACGAACAAATGGATTCTAAACCAACTCAAACTATAAAGGTAGATAGACAGAAAAGTAGCTGGAGCAGTTGGGATCAAACCAAAAGCAGGAGCTCATGAATATACTCATGTGGCTCTGGTGACCAGGCTACCCCAAGGAACAGGAATGTAGATGTCACTTGGTAGGGTCTGGTAGGAAAGTTGTTGATCTAGCTCTACAGCTCATACTGTCTATTTGCAAGATTAGTTTTAAAGAGACTGACCAAGGACATTGGCATTTATAGGACACAAGTTTCTTTCTTCATGGAGCTAAGGATTAAACTCAAGGCCCTATAGGTGTTGGGCAAACACTCTTTCATAGTCCACAGGGTTATCCTCTCCTTAATTTCAGAGATGCCTTGCTCCTTTCTCCTGTTCACACCACAGCTTTCTATTAAATAACTCAAACAGCAGCAACTATTTCTCCATCAGGGAAGCCAGACAGCAGAAATAGCCTGGCCATGGCAAGAGCCCCACCCAGGGGTGGCCTGTGGCTGTGTTTTCCTTCTGAGTGACCTCTGGAAGGTCCTTCACCAATCTGTGAGCACTATGTTAAGACTGAATGAGATGGCGCATGTAAACCACTTGGCACAGCGCCACACATTTCTTCTCTCACCTATATATTTATTCTCCCACCAAAGTCCTATCCCATGTTTACCCGGCCTGACCCTTGTTGTAGACACCCAGTGTAGGATGTCAGGACACGACTGTTGTTCCTAAGGGACTGTAGTCTCCTGAGGACTCCACACAGACGACCCTATGATCTCATGCCCCAGAGAGTGACTTCCTCTGAGCCTCAAGTGAAGGCTTCTTGAACAGAAGAATGATGGGCAATGACCTGGGAGAAGGCACTCAGCATGGAGGGCTTGTACCCCATCTCAAGATGAGAAGGTTCTCCCCCAGGAGGGTTGGAGAGAGCGGAGATGAAGCAGGTGAGGGAGACAAGGGCCTGAGTGTGTGGACATTTAGAGTCACTCAAAAGGTAGGGACTGTAATTGGTCATATGTGGAGGCTGTACTTTAGAGAGGATAAAGGACAGGCTATAGCACTGACTCCCAGGCTGTGAGGCTCAGGGGCTGGATGGATAAAGGCGACAAAGAAGAGGGCAGGAGAGATGGCTCGGCCAGTACAGTGCTCGCTTCGCTATCATTCCAACCTGAGTTTGATCCCTACCCTATAGCTAGAGTTGTCCTGCCTTGCCCACAGTCAGGACAAATCTTTGTCACCCGCCAGTCCCACAGCTGCTCAGACCCAACCAAGTAAACACAGAGACTTACATTGTTTACAAACTGTATGGCCGTGGTAGGCTTCTTGCTAACTGTTCTTATAGCTTAAATTAACCCATTTCCATAAGTCTATAATTTGCCACGTGGCTCGTGGTTTACCGGCATCTTCACATGCTGCTTGTCCTGGCGGCAGCTGGCAGTGACTCCTTCTGCCTTTCTGTTCTTTCTTTTCTCCTCTCTGTTAGTCCCGCCTATACTTCCTGCCTAGCCACTGGCCAATCAGTGTTTTATTTATTGACAAATCAGAGCAACACATTTGCCATACAGAACATCCCACAGCACTACCCATGTGAAGAAGCCAGGCAGTTTGGGAGGCACTTGTAATCCCAGCCCCAGGAAGACTGAGACAGGAAAATCCCTGAGGCTCACTGGCCAGAAGTCTAGCCTACTTGGCAAGTTCCAGGCCATATGCCCTATATTTTTAAAATAATAATAATAATAATAATAATAATAATAATCTGTTTAGCACCTGAGGACTGATACCTAAGGTTTTCCTGGGACTCCACACGCAAGCACACACATGTGCAAAACATTACTGCTTCCCCACAAGAAAAGGTACACAGAAGAGACTAATGTAGTTATTTTATGACTGAGGGATGGGCTTGAAGGGGCTACAGAAATCTTAAGTATGTCATTCAAGACAAGAAGGGTGAGTTCCCAACCACATAAATCTGGAACTCACAGAAGTGGCCAGGGCCACTGTCCACCTGGGAGGCATATGAAAGTTTTGCCCACATCCATTTATCCCAGGAGAATGAGCACAGCCTGGGGAGACACAAACCTAGATCTGGGTCTTGAGGAACCGTGCTCCCCCTGGACACACACTAAGGAAGGCAGAGCGGCAGGAGAGTCGTAAGAACAATTAGAAAGAACGGCACCATAGGAAGCAAAGACTCCAGCAACGAGAGCTGAGGCGCTGGTTCACTTGCCCCACCTTGAAGGCATTCGGTTGTACTGTAGCCGGAGACTGCCTGCTGCCCACACTACAGCAGGTACTGCCAACAGGACTTGGTGGCAGAGGGCGCATGCAAGGTTAGAGATATCGGGTAGGAGGGGTGAATGCGCTTCCTTGGCATGCCTGCCGCCCGGGTAGGAGGGGTAAATGCGCTCCGTTGGCATACCTGCTGCCCGGGTAGGAGGGGTAAATGCGCTCCATTGGCATGCCTGACGCCCAGGTAGGAGGAGCAAATGCGCTCTGTTGGCATGCCTGACGCCCAGGTAGGAGGGGTGAATGCGCTCTGTTGGCATGCCTGCTGCCCGGGTAGGAGGGGTGAATGCGCTCCGTTGGCACGCCTGATGCCCAGGTAGGAGGGGTGAATGCGCTCCGTTGGCATGCCTGCCGCCCGGGCTTCACTTGAACACAGCTGGTGTTGCAAGCGGTTCTGTCAGACCCGGCTCTAAAAGTCAAGGCCACTGATGAAGTCAGTTTGAGCTTTGATCGTTTGGAAAGCCGGCAGCTTTGGTAGGGCACCTGATAAGAACCAAACAGCCCAGCCAATTCTGGAAGGACACCAGATTCCAGGCAGCTATCTCCTGAGAGCACTACAGTAATAGAGAATGCCTACACCCCGAAAGACTATCAGTCCAGCCTACGACCAAAACAACTCATGAATCTTCCTCCCCCCCCTCCTCCGAAGATTTCACACTAATCCAACACGGCATAACATCCAACTGTATCGCCATAAAAATAGTTTAAAGATGAAAAATAAAAGCCCATCTGGACTCTCCTTGGGTTTATCACTTTCTGGAGGAGCCTCCCATAAGAAAAATACCCTGAGAATTACTAACTTAAAAAAAAAAAAGATTAATTTAATTTCCTGTGCATGAGTGTTTTGCCTGCTTGTATATATACACAGCAGGTACATCCCTGGCGTTGGAGGAGGCCAGAAGAGGGCGCTGGAACCTCTGGAACCGGAGTTATAGAGAGTTGTGAGCTGCCATGTGGGTGCTGGAACTGAACCCTGGTCTTCTATAAGACCAGCAAATGCTCTCAATGGCTAAGCCATCTCTCCAGTCTCAAGAATTACTTCCTTATTTTAGAGACAATTTTTTAACTATGCTTTAAGAGTTCAGACCACATAAATCCATGTTTCCTATCATATTATTCCCACAATTAAATTTTAGGAGATCCATTTTGATCTGGGCATGATGATGATAGGCATTATTTAAAGTTAGAAACTGGTGTCAAACATCTGCACAAATGATGGCTGTCTTCCATTGTCCCTTTGATCATCCTCAACAAAATGGCAGTGGCTGCTGTGGCGCTTAAGAGCCATTTGAAAAGAACAGTTCAATAGTGTGTTGCTGTTATGGGGAGTGAATTTCCAGACCCTACAAAGACATCGTGATAGAGCGAATGGTGATGCCTTAATTAGTAAACACATGGGTGAATCCAGCACTGTCACCTCATCACATTTAGTAAGAGCTAGGCCATGCTGTGTGAGAACTAACAGTTGTACACAGGAACAATGATTTTCTATTTGAACAGCTCTAGCCTTACTCATCTTGTTTTTTATGCACCTGTGCAGCCCAGCATGGCCCTGTGGCTACACCTGTGGAATTAATGAACCGGTCATGTCTGGGCCACGTCGACACTCTCTCACTTTCCACAAAGAAGCAGCACAACTTTGTAGTCAATCTTGAGCCTGACAATGTAGTTGCCACAGCAACCAGAACAAGCATTTTATTCTCCTAGACCTAGCAAGGCCAATGTTTCCATGGACAAAGCAAAGGAGAGCGCCCCTTCCCTAGACATACCTCTATTACAGATGGACAACGAGAGGAAAATACAGCAGGAGGTTGCTCAGACCATGAAGACTCAGACTTCACTGGTGCATGGGGATAGTGGGAGCTGGAGGGCAATAGGGCCTCAGACCCTCTGAATAAGCAGACCTTTGCATGCAATATTGCTGGGATTACCAAGAAACCTTCTTTTCAGCCTGGTGTGGTGGCTGTGGCATGAGACCCAGTCTCCAGTCCAACAAACTAAACAACCAAAAACTAAAACCAACACAAAGAAAGAATTAAGGTTTAAAAAAAGACAATTTCTGTTCTATGAGTCTTAAAGAAGTTTGTCTCCACTTGCATTTTTCTAGCTATATGTATAAACAAATGAACAAAAAAAATGCATGTTATCCTTGCTTAGAACCAGGCAGAAATGCTACATTTACCCAGCAATTGTTTTCATGGCCTTGTGTGTCTAACATACTGCCCAGACAGAAAGTGTCAGTGCTGGGAAGGGCTGGGGCTACAAAGATTTAGGTCTCGATCCTGGTTCTTTTGCTCTATCACCTTGGCAATTTATCAAAACACTCTGAAACTTAGATTTCATATCTGTCAAGCCGGCAACACCGGGCAGTTCAGAGGGTGACATGAAATTAAATGATGCCTATTAAAGATCAGGTCTCCAGCAGCCATTATCATTAAGATAAGGCTAGCCCAGGACCTGTGGTTATCTTATCTTTTAAACATAAGAAAACAACCTAAATTAAGGAAAATGATTGTGACCGAGTAGGGAAAGAAGACAATATCAAACTACAAAGCTAGAGCCGAGTTCTCAAAGGCAAAAGGTTAAAATCATCTGGCACGAAAGGGTTCTAGCTCCTGAGTTTTACGTAAGGAAAATGAACATGTTCAGTGTTCCCCGAGTTGGACATCTATGCAATATGGTAGATGTGACATGTGACATATTTCTCTCTCTCTCTCTCTTTCTCTCTCTCTCTCTCTCTCTCTCTCTCTCTCTCTCACACACACACACACACACACACACACACACACACATACACACTCACACTCACACACACACACACACACACACACACACACACACACACACACTCACTCACCCACTCACACCAAAAACCAAACTAGAAATCAGAGAGAGACAGCCAAGACAACCAAGTGGGAAACTGTCGGCACTATGTGTTTCCCTCGATGAACAGGATGAACACGTTAAAGCTGTGACAGCACAGTGATGACCAGCCCCAGCCCCGGGCCGAGCTGTGGGAAGAACTGCCGGTTTTCTAGGTCCCCTACCTCCGTTAATGAGCAACCGCAGGAACTCCAGGCCAGGGCCTCCGGTCCCTGTGGATCGCTGGGGAGACTCAGAAAGCAGGCATGCAACTAGAGGAAGACTGAATCCTGGCACTGGGGAGGCAGAGGCAGGAGGATCTCTGCTAGTTTGAGGCTAGCCTGGTCTACAGAGGGAGTTCCAGGACAGTCAGAGCTGTTACACAGAGAAATCATGTATTGGGAAAAAAAAACCCAAACACCCCCCCCCAAAAAAAAGAAAGAAAAACCAAAAAACCTCAGAACAACCTCCACACACAAAAAAAAAGAAAAGAAAAGAGAGAGGGAGAGGGAGAGGGAGAGGGAGAGGGAGAGAGAGGGAGAGAGAGAGAGAGAGAGAGAGAGAGAGAGAGAGAGAGAGAGAGAGAGAGAGAGCAAGCAAGCCTGTTAAATTTAGGAGAAAGGAAATTAACTTATGGATACTTGCTGTCCACTTACACCCTGTTCCCATGTATTCCTAGGCTACTAAAGCAACTGGCCCAAGAGTCCAGGTGAAAAGGAAACCTTTTTTGTACAGCTGGATACTGTTTTACCATTACTTCTCAGCCTTTCATTAAAAACTCGTGGACATGAGTACACACACCATGGTTTAGGCCAGTGACCTGGGGGGCTGGGTATGTTTTACAACCCACTAAAGCCTCAAGCAGGAAGGTGGGGAACATCCTTCCTACCGGATTCGTTGGGTTTTGATGAAGGAGAAGAAAAGGCAGGAGCAGGGGCAGCAATAGCTGCAGTCCAGCTTAGGAGCAAGTCTGCCAAGAGTTCTAGCTTTCTTCTACTTAATTCAAAGGGGGCGGGGGGGGGGGGCAGAAGAAGGATCCAGAAAAAATTCTCCCTGCACATGTTACGGAAAGATGGCCAACTGAATACATCATAGCAGGTGTAGTGATTGGTTATTAGTATTGGTTATTAGTGCATGACAGGGGTTTCTCTGGTGACAGTCACAGTGATTGAGCTGAAATATGAGGCGAATTAGCACTAAGCCTACTGCCAGGTGAGGAGACATCACACCTCCTCTGATGTCACGGTAGGGGAATGTTGTGGAATATTCCTTTACACTGTGTGAAGATGTGTCACTGTGATTGGTTTAATAAAAAGCTAAATGGCCAAAAGCCAGGCAGGGGGTACAGCAGGGACTTCTGGACAGAGAGAGCTCTGGGAAGAAGAAAGGCAGAATCGTAGATTAAAAGATATGTGTTAATTTAAGTTATAAGAAATAGTTGGGAACAAGCCTAAGCTAAGGCCAAGCCTTCATAATTAGTAAGTCTCCATGTCATTTTTCGTGAGCTGGCAGCTCGAAGAAAAATCTGTTTACAGGGAAAGCCCACCACATCCCCATACTCTATTTTTCGTTTTCAAGGAATCACTAATATACCTAACCAACCAAAGAACCTGCTCAGGCCACCCCGTGGTTCTGCTCTCTGCTCATCATCTTCCCTCAGGCTTTCATCCCACATCACAGCAACTCTCCTGTCTGCGAGACTAGCTAGAACTCCAGAGAGCAAGCAGTGACCTGTACAAATCCTTCTCCACGGACTAGGAGTTCCAGGCTGCAAGTCCCTGATACCTTTCAGGAAGAAACACCAGTGAGCTCACTGGACTGGACACCAGTGCCACTAGACAAGGTGTTTGTGGAGCCCAACATGAAGGATAGCATTAGCTGTCATTCACTGAGTGCTTGCTGGGTGTAGGGAACACATCAAAACCTTCATTTAACCTCCGCTCCTGGCTCTTCACGGCAGCTCATTAACAAAATGTGCCTGAGATTGGAAATGGGAAGGCTGAGGCTCCCTGTAACTTCTTGAAACTTCTGGAACTTCTCACTTTCCCCATCTGTCACGAGGATGTAATACTGTCTGTCACACAACCCCGACCCCCAATTTTGGGGGCATTCAATGAAGAGGAGGCAGGGAAACAATCTGCAAAGTCAAGCACTGTGTAAACATGTGACATTAACAAAGTGCTGAAGCCAGGCTTCCGTCCCACATGCCAACAAGCCCGGGCGTCATCTTCATGGATGAAAATGGTGGGCTCCCCACAGGTTCTTTGGCCTACTTGGTAATAGAGTGGAAGGTTTGGTGTTACCGCCAGATGACTCATGACTTAACAATGACTTGCTAAGTTTCGTCAATTAGCACATGCTGACTTGGGGGAGTTATGAAATATTCCAGACTCTACTTCTCCAAGCTTGCAGCCATCGGAAGTGAAAGATGTGGTGGCCAGCACACCTGTGTATAGCAGGAGACGGACGGAGTCATGAGGGATGCTTAACCCTGTAAGGGTTGTGTCCAGTCATTCTTCCTTATCGTCTAGATTACAAGTGTACTTCCCAATCATGACTTTGTTTTGCATTTCAGTCTACGCTTCACACACAGCAATCTCGTCTCAGCTTTTGCAATACCCACTGGAGGCTTATCACTGTTCATCAACATTTTCCTATGAACAAAAGAATTGACTCAGCTAACGCGGGGCGAGGGAAGGAGGAGCCAGCAGAGAACACCCAGTGTTAGAATGCCAGTTCAGAGCAACCTCAAAAGGCTTTTTTCCTTTTCCAACATTGAGAACAAATGAAAAGTTAAAGCTCAGAGATGACTCTGAGCGAAATGAAACGGTGCTTATTTGCACTGTCACGAAGACAGTCAAACAAGGATGGGGTAACGCTAGCACACCAGTGAGGACAGCTGAAATCATCTTGGAAGTGCTGTTTAATTACTCATCCTTTACGAAGTGACTCTTGAGCCCCTGCGATCCTCCCTAGGCTGGAGGATCTTAGATAATAAGGGTTTTTCCAGGAAGACAGCCACAGGCTCAATGTGTTCCAAATTGTGGAGGGCAGAAGGCAGGACTGTCCGCGGTTCACAGTTAATTCTGAGCAAGCACAGTGTGGCTTCAATTTGCTTTCCAGCCAATGCTATTAAAATAGAAGCCAAGACTTTCCTCAGCGACTCCACACTCTTTTCTAAAACTGCACATGTGCCTGTTCTGTGCTCGAAACACGTGTGAGTATCGATGCCATTTGAGGCTACTGATGCTTTCTCCCATCCCCCAGGGACGGAGGCCACACCTCCCCTGACCTGTGCTTGCTCTAACCATCATTATACTGGCAAAGTGACAGACTGCCACTTCTGTAGACCAGGGACTACATGGATTGCGGCTTTCTCCTGCTTGCCTTTCTTCCTTTCCCCCTGTTTCCTGGCTTTGAAAGGTAAGTTGCCACGAATCCTGTTGTCTCTGGGAACCAAATGTCACCAACCACAACTGGGACAGGACTAGAGTGATGCTTTGCTAGCAAAGCTTTCTAGAGAAAATCAACTTCAGTAACGCTTTCTCGGTAGCCTTGAGAGACCCTAGCTAGAGGACTCTGTAAAGCTGTGTCCAGATTGCTCATCTACAGAAACAATGTGTTGAAAACAGCTACAATAAAATGTAACCTGTTAAAGTTCATAAGACAGAAAACAAACACGCTGTCACAATGGTCCTCCATAAAGTGACCAATCACTTGCCAAGTCACACTTCTCTAGTTTGATTCTTTTGGAAGAAAGACCATGCCTTTCCTACAAGTATGTACTCATAAGAAGAGGCATCAGTGCTGTGGATATCACTCTGTATGCTATGAATGTGTTGCTCTGATTGGTTAATAAATAAAATGCTGATTGGCCAGTAGCCAGGCAGGAAATATAGACAGGATAAACAGAGAAGGAGAATTATGGGAAGGCTTGGAAGGTTCAGTCAGGAGACGCCAGCCCACTGTCTAGGGAGCAATATGTAATGGCACATAGGTAAAGTCAAGGAACATGTGGGGACATATAGATTAACAGAAATGGGCTGAATTTAAGTGTAAGAGCTAGTCAGTGGTAGGCCTGAGCTAATGGCTGAGCAGTTTTAATTAATATAAGCCTCCGTGTGTGTGAGCAGCTGAGGACCAGGCGGGACACAGAACAACTTCAGCTACACACCAGGAAGGCAGAGGCAGGTGGATCTCTGCGAGTTCAAGGCCAGTCTGGTCAATACAATAAGTTCTAGACCAGGCAGAGCTACACAGAGACCCCCTGCCTCAGTAAAACGGGGGGAGGGGGGGCATCAGATTACTGAGCTACTCAGTGCTCAGGGTTCCAACCCACCACTCTAACACTGCCTGACAGGGATCCTGTGAGGGCAGAAATGGCTAGCAGGATTTCATGAGTAGGGAATTTTCAGGTCCAGAAGTTTAAAGAACCTATTAAATGTCACCACCACAACCAGGAGTCTAATCCGAGACCTTCTGGCTGGGAAACACTCCTTTTACTATTGTACACCAATTCTATTTAGCTCATTGTTTCAATAACCTATAATGTAGTGTAAATTAACAATGGAAGCATTTTATAAAACCTCTGGTCCTTTGTGAACCAGTAGGTAGACCTTTTAAAGAAAAGGCATCATTAAAGCATTCTACTAATGGGCATTCTATTCCATAGCTAAGAATTCTATTTCCATATACCAAGCTGTGCAATAATGTTTAATAATTTTTCCTGAAAATGCAAGTAGCTTTTGTCTATTATTATAAAGACCCAAGGAACTCTGAAAAGTATCAAGAACCTTAGTTGCTCTACCCAGCAATAAATATAAACAGCATTAATCAAATTTATATTAATTTATACAACAGACACTTTGGGATATTACTTTGTACGGCTCTGCCAGTTACACAAAACCATTATCCTTCACAAATTTAATTTTGAATGATAAAGACACACCTTCATGTTTATACAATTCCATCAACCAGTCACTTCCTCCTACACACACAGGTTGCTTATTTCTCACTTCTGTAAATAATGTGGCAGTAAGCATGCTTGGAGAAGAATCTGCTGAGCCACAGAGAAGTAAGTGCCTTCTGCCAAGTTGCCCTCCCTGGGGAGTATCTGTTTCTGACACTCCCACCCGAAAGGCACCGGTGTCTGCTTCCTTTCGCCGCTTTAACAGTAGTGCCGCCATGTTTGAGTCCTTGTCAATCTGACGGGCGAAATGGGATGCATTTTATAGTTTGCCCTACTCCAGTTTGATGAGTTTGCACGTGTTTTACAGGTAGTGAGTGCTCTTTAGCGGGCGTGACCTATTATTAAAGTAAACACAAGTGTTCCAACTGAGCCTTCATTCCATGTTGGAAGGAAGTTCCTTACACATCGAGGAGATTGCTGTTGGCTTTCCATGCAGAAAATTCACCTCTACTCGGTCTTATTTCTTTCATAGTTGATGGTCAGAAAATTTTAGCTAAAAATTGTAAAAATTGTGTAAAAAGAAGTAAGAACTTTCCACAGCCTGAAAACCATGGCTGGGTCACAAAACTTACTGTAAACTTCGCATGCTAAACCCTTGCTGAAGATGCTCAGGGAACAGGTGATGATTACAGGATTATCTTCAAGCTTCTTGTCATCTACAGGGGGAGACCACAGGAGCTGCAAATGCCATCTCGGACATATCCCAAAAGGCTGGGTCCAGTTTTACTTTGTTGGTGTTAAGGTATTAGGCAAGCCTTGACTTAAGTCAGTAGAAAACTTTTGCCAGGCACGGTGGTGCATGCCTTTAATCCAAGCACTTCAGAGGCAGAGGCAGACAGATCTCTATGAGTTCCAGGCCAGCCTGGCCTACATCATGAGAACTTGTCTCCAAAACATACAAACAAAAACAAAAACAAATAAAACCAGCAGCAAAGCTACCACGGCCAACAACAACAAAAACTTCCACAGTTTTTGTCCAAGCAGATGCTGAAAGGAACCCCAGTGGAAAAACCCTTGGTGATGATGATCATTACCCAGTGCAAATACTCAAGCCAGACATGTAAGCCTCGTGAGGCAGGTAAAGGTTCTGCATAGAGAACCGCATTACAGCTTTCCAGGGAATGGCCTTAGGACTTCCTTAGGCCCAGGAAGCTGTGTGTGACTCTTGGGTGGCACATCCTCCTCGTGCTAAAGTAGATAACTAGGCAGACATGAGCAGGATGGAGGACGATGTCATGTAGATCCACCCTTTTGTGGTTAGGTACATCCTGACCAGATAGATAGATAGTTAGCTAGATGTGAAGTAACCAAGGAAACCACAACTGTGTTTTGGTAGCTGTGTCTCTCTTGATGGCTAAAATGCCTCACGGTGGCTTGACGTCCTTGAAACTAAGGTTAGGTTCTTTTAGTCTTATCAGAAATGAAGGTGACAAAGCACTTTCTTGATAAGGACATATGCCACAAAGAAACATCCTAATAAGCAGCCAAGGAAAAACTTCAAGGACAGACACCTCAGCACCAGAGCAAGCACATAGAGTTAGATGAACCAACACGGTACCCAAGGGGAGGAACTCAATATTTAAATCACAAGCAGGAAGGGCCTATGAGAAACCAGTGGGCTTGCTACTTCCCTTTGGGGACAGCCTGCTCCATCCGATCTCTCTCTAGAGTGCACTGTGTTTCGCTTTTGATGAGTAAAATTCTGCCTAAACTGTATTTCCAGGCTGGATTCCTTCCTTCAAGAAGACAGGAACCAGGGAGAACCTTCTCCAAGGAGGCTGCTACCACACCTGGCCCAGGCCGCCTACCTTCAAGGCCAGAGCATCTATCCCACCAAGCTACTCCATGCAGTTCTGGGTAGTCCAGGAGCAGAATGTGGTTACCCAGCTTCTCTTCCAAAACTTTGAGACTGAAATGAGAAAACTAGTCAGTTAGAAGAGGGGACCGACCCACCATGACAGCCAGAGCTACACAAAGAAATCCTGTCTCGGAAAACCAGAAAGGAGGAGGAGGGAGAGGAGGAAGAGGAGGAGGGAGAGGAGGAAGAGGAGGAAGAGGAGGAAGAGGGGACCCAAGGAGAAAGAAATACAAAGACTTCAAAGGAAGATAATGCTGATGGAAGAGGTTTAGAGTCAAGAGCACGACTTCCTGCTTCTGGTGGAGACAACTTACTCATGCTGGACATTTCCAACCTTCTTCCCCTGTTCCCAAGCTCTGCTCCTGGCAGCTAGTCCCAGGAGCCTGACAAGTGTCTTTCAGGACTTTAGTTGGCCTGAGAAATCCTAAAGGCCCAAAGGGTCTTAGTTTTGCAAAGCCTGTGTTCTAATGCTCATGCCCTGGGTGCAAATCTCTCCACGGGACTTTTAAAAGCCCACAATCCAGCAGTCCAATAGCCCGAGTACAGAAGACACCTCATTCCCATCTTCAGGAAGATTCTGAATTTTTTCTTAACTTCTTTGAGGCCTTTTTTAAAACTCATAGACATATTGTACATCAATTTATGTACTAGGTGCATATCTGTATTTCATACATAAAAAGAGTTTTTCTTTTTCCCTCCCAGGGCCAATGTTTACACACCTAAAGGAAGTAACTGCTCTGAGAAGTGGGTCACTGGGCTATGGTATGAAAACAGCTCTTAGAAAACACCCACGTGTTCTACATGGACCCTTTCAGCATGGGAATGAAGAGATTAAGCTGAGCCAGCTCTGGATGTGACTCAGAAGACTATTGAATCAAAGCTCCCTAAAGCTTTACCTGTCTCCACCCTGTCTTCTAGGATCGCCTAAATTTCCTTAAACATCTTTCCTTTTTAAATGTAGTAGGGGGAGGGGGCAGAGAGACAGACAGATAGACAGAGAGACAGAGAGAGACACAGAGAGAGAACATGTGCACCTGTGCACCCAAGTGTGTGCTTGTGTGTGTGTCCACAGAACAAAACCTAGCTAGGTGGCAAGACATCTTGAAATATACACACCACCAACCAAGACCCTCTGCATCCTTTTCCAATTATTCTTTTCTCTATATTGTATGTTTGTTAGAGTCGTGTGTGTGTGTGTGTGTGTGTGTGTGTGTGTGTGTGTGTGCGCGCGCGCGCGTGCACGCGCTGGAAAGCTAAGGGGCTAAGTGAGAAAGCCTCATGGGTGGAAACGATGGAGCCATCACTGGTTTTAGGAATAACAGAACTCCTCATGAGACTGAAACGGCCTTATTGTCTCTTTCTTTACAAGGCATTAATTCTCTTGTGGCCTTGCAGATTACAGATACTTCAGCATATGGGCTTTAACCCCTCTGCCCAGTGGGTTTTTCTTGGAACAGCTGCCTTCACATTTTCTTCTCTAGTTATTGTACATATTTTACAAAACTGCCCTGAAATTTTGAGAGAGAATAGCATTTGAAGGAAAACAAAAATCAGGGGAAATAGATCATTCATTTATATACAGGCTATCATAAAGATTGATCAACTTGTCTTTTTTATAATGAAAATCTACCCTATAGGGGGGAAGTTAACTAGATCACATTCATTATGGCAGATAAATCACAATTTACTCAGCCAGCATCACTGGGCTTCTTTCTCTGCGCGGCTTTGTCTGACAATAAGAAACACCTGTAAGTGATACGGCTTTAGACACAGGCGACATGGGGCTGGACAGGGGCGGGGACCCTGGATCAGAAGGCACAGGGACAGGTCCCAGTGGCTTCAGCTTTTCCTGTCAAAAGCTTCACAATATTTTTATTAGTGCTACCTCCTCTTTTTGGCCCAAAAAAAAAAAAATAACTTTTATTTATTTATTTAATTTAAATTTTCATACATGGCCGGGCCAGGCGAGGTGGTACAGCTTTTCTTCTCAGCATTTAGGAGGCAGAGGCAGGTGGAGCTCTGTGAGTTTGAGCCCAGCCTGGTCTACAGAGCGAGTTCTAGGCCAGCCAAGGCTATGTAGCAAGACTTGACTCAGTTCACTAATTCTCATAAGGTCTATATTTCACATTGGGCATATGCCCCTCATACCCTGTCTCTTCTCTGCCTTTCCCCTCCCCCATCTGTCTTCTCTGTTCCTCCAGATGGTTTTGTTTCACTTTCATTTAGTACACATGCGCACCTGATTTTTTTTTTTTAACTATGAACCACAAATGAAAGAAAACATGATTTTTTTTTTGTCTTTCTGAGACTGGCTTAATTCATTTCACACCACCCTCCCTAACGGCATCCATTTTCCTGCAAATAACATTACTCGATTCTTCGTTATGACTTGAGAAATCCCACTGTATTCAGAAAATGGTTGTTGGACATCTAGGTTGGGTTCATAGTTTTGCTTTTGCAAGAAACATTAATATGTGAGTATCTCGGTGATGTATTGGTAGGGATTCCTTCAGTTAAACACCCAGGGTGAAAAAACTAGGGCGTAAAGATCTACTTTTAGATTTGGGGGTTCTAGTGTTAAGCAGGATGGTTGGGTCGTGACTATCTGCTTCAGATACCTGAACATCCCACCTGGTGACAGGTCGGCTGAGTGGAAAGACCCAAGGGAACGTGCTGCTGAATGGGAAGAGCCTAGAGGACACCCTTGGCCTGGAGCAGATGCACAGAGTGGGAGGAGACAAAGCCATGAAGGCGATGACGGGGTACTACCATTTTTCTTTTAGTTGCAGTGTGGCAGGGGCATTGCAAGGTTGGAGACAGAGGTAATGTTCTCTGACTTAGCATCCAAAAAGACCTAAGGATACCTTGTGTGAGAGAGGATGGTGGGGTGAAGGAAGAGGCAGGAGATAGTTCAAAGGGGCTGCCAAAGACAGACACACACACACACACACACACACACACACACACAGCATACAGAGGGTACTGTGAGGTACACTGTGAACAAAGCCCAGATCCAGGGCCCTGATCTTCCTGAGGCTCAGCTCAGTTAACTTACACTGCATCACCACCTGTGGAGGACCCTCCAGGTTGCTGTTTTCTCACTATTGGGCGACAAGGGAAGTGGTTTTCTTCCCCTTTCCTTTTTAAGGGACTTCTGTGTACCTATGAGTCCCCATTGCCTAGCACACAGGACTTCACTTCTTCAAACACATGCATGGGGGGCCCAGTGTTTGGCTGGGTTGGGTCGCCTCCTGCCTAGACCACTCACTGTGAGAACCTCTCTCAGTCTACTCTTCCATTCTGTTCCTGGGCACTCTGTTGGCTTCCATCTCTTGGATCCCACGAAGCCGCCAACACTTGGGGAAAACCTAAACATTCTGGCCTGGCACTCATAGCTCTCCAGAACCGCTTTCCTAAACCCTTCCCTGCTCCCCCTCACTACGAAGTCTGGAACGGGCCATCTCTACTCCAACCTTGGCCCAAATATCCTGACCTGTGCAACACTAATCTTTTCCTTGTGAGCTTTCCTTCCTCCTCCACAGTTTACAGAAAGCCTGTTCATCCCAAGGCCGGGTCTAGAGCCACCTTTTCACCCAGTCTTTGACTCCTGCCACAAGTTTGTTCTCACCCCACACTCTGGGGACAGAGCCCATCAGCCTCTTGCATACCTCCCACTTGGGGAGAAGGCACAGCCCACAGCTCATGCAACACTGGCCCCCCCTTTACAGACCCCCTGCTTCCCAGCACAAGAGTGTTCTTACTCTCTAATTTAATAGAAAACCATCAAGCTTCCCTGCCTCTGTTCCTCTAACTCACAAGCATCACCAGCATCACTGCTTACGCAGAGCAGCTTGCCTGGAGTTATTACTACAGCAGAGAGCAGGGTGGTCTCCGTGCACTTTGTGGTACATTGATGGCTGCCCAGGGCAGCAGGTGACAAGAACAGCAGCCTGGGCGCATTGAGCCCTCTTTGGCTCAGAAGGAGCCCTGTGTATGCAGAACCACAGTGGGAAGAGGGGTATGAGTACCAGGGAGCATCTAGGAGGACATTGGGAGGTCACTAAGCACAGCTCAAATTTGCGTCCTTGGGATGTGTCACAATGAGTCACACAAGGAAGAGGAGGGTAGCGGAGAAAAGGCACAGCGGGGGTAGAGGCAGACTGACGACATTATGCAGAGAGCCTCCAGGCACACTTTCTGCAAGCAGAAGGCAAGTGTGCGAGAAGGAAAGGGACCCAGAATAACCCGAGTGGCTAGATATTCCTCTCTTCAAGGGTTCAAACACAAGGCAGGGAGCACAAATGTATAGTAATGTAAAGACAAGAAATGCTATAATGGGTTGTAAGTATCTTCTCAAACAGATGGAAAGCCCCAGAAGACCAAACACTTGTGTGACCAGTTTTCCTTGGCACAAATCAAAGACAGGGCCATGCCATTGCATTACTTCGTATTTTTCATGAAGTCTGCAATCAAAAGCATCCTCATTTTTTTAAAACCATACTTGTTCTAATGAGATGCCTCTTTTTCTCCCCCTTTTTGTTTTTATCTTATTGAAACTGTCGAGTAAATTTTCGATTCTTTCTATAGAAATTTTGAATTTTTGAAATTATAATTACACCATTTCCCTCTCTTTGCCTTCCTCCTTCTAACCCCTCTCGTGCATGCTCTGGCTCTCTCTCAAACTCTTGGCCTCTTTTTCTTTAATAGCTGCTACACATATGCATATGTGTGCATATATACATATACATATACATATATATATATTCCTCAAAACGTAAATACAACCCGCTCAAGATTTAGCAGAGAATGAACACATACACGCAGTTAGTGATGAACACTAACAGAAGCAGCCACAATGACATTACCCGGCTCCCCGTGACTACATGACCATGACATAGGGCACAGCAAGGACAAGAGCCGAGGAGGAACCCGCCTTCCAGGAATGAAGGAGACAAGTCGAGGCCATTTGAAAGCACACACTAATGACACTTGTTCCCGCATAAATATACGAGCATGCCACTGAAAGTTTCCAAATGATAAAGTCAAGGTCTTAGACAAAGAGGTTATACGAATCTCTCAGGCTACATACTCTGAACAGCATCCTCATTTGACAGGACTTCCTTTCCAGGGGTGCTAAGAAATACGCCTTCAAACTTGCATATTGAAAGCAAGATGTCCAAGAGTATTTGGCTTTGTAGTGTTATCAACACCGCCATGCAAAGTGGCTCCCTTAAAGATACTCTACCGCACAGCCGCCATGGTAGTCTTACAATGGAATGGTCATGATTGAAAGTCAGAGCGGGAATACAGTAGTCATCAGCCGAAAAGTGTGTCAGGGCGCACACCGCACAGACTGCTGGAACAGCAGCAGCCAGAGAATGGCTTTTTCTTATGGTCACATTTCTGCCTTAGGCCCTGTCTTATCCGTGCTGCCCCACTTCTGAACTTGGAGGTTTTACGCAATTCATATTGAGTCTCTCTTTCACTCCCTGTCTACCTCAGGGCTTTCAAGTCCCAATACTCTCCGAAAAGCACTCCAAACACGGTTATTTTTAGATTTAAGGCATTACTTGATGGATGGCTTCAGGTCGTTCATTGGTCGATGAGAGAAACTGAAAACTGGTAACAGTGGCTTAGGGACTTGGGAACAATGCTCAGATACTGTGAGAGCCAAAGCTACATGTTAAATTTTAATGACTATGCCTAAGAGATCCAGAAAGCAAAAACGCCTCTGATCTGCAAGCCCCTTGCCCAAGGACAGACAGTTCCTGAAATGCTGAAGGGTATTGTTTATGGGAGATGACAAGCCACATGTTTTCACTCCCCTAAACAAGTCTGTCTGACTCATCTGCACTGATGTGCTTGATCACATATGGGCAGGAGGTTCACAGGCTGAAGGTACATCAGGATGTATGCTTGCCCCTGATTGGACCAGATGAGAAACGCAATGAATCATGGGTTTTCCTTCTTAAGCCGGCAAACTCTTAGTCTGGGCCATTTCCCAGGAACCTGGGTGTGGACCAGGCCAGAGCCCACCCACCTGGCCAGTATTTAATTAAAGCTTGTTTCAAATCTGGCTTTCAACTGTGGTAGTGGTCTTATTCTCGATTGCTGGGATTAAACAAGACAAAAACATCTTCCACAAGCCACCGACATCACCTCACTGTTCCAATGTCCAAACTGGCTTATATTGTGAGCTATGTGCTTCAGCAGTAGGCCTGATTTGCCTTGGTGAATCATCTTCAATCTTGTTGCAGACTAAAATAAGTAAAGGGATGGGGGTGGGGTGGGGTGGGGGAGAAAGTTTTCCTCTTCAATGCTGGCAAACTAAACAGTGTCTTCTTCCAGGGAAATCAGCAAGAATGAGAGGCTGCATAAGGTAATTTCCACTTCAATGAAAACCACTGCCTCCGGGAGTGACTGGAGACTTCCACCCAGCCCTCCAGGCGGAGGCATACATTGAAAACATCAAGTGGGCTGCTTACAGGACTCTCCTCACCCACTGTGTCAAGAGCATAGAAATGTCCCTGCTGCCGGATTAGCAAATCCCACTTCAGTGTGATTCATCTGGAAGGTGGGCGGTGCAGTGCCGTGTGTGTGTGTGTGTGTGTGTGTGTGTGTGTGTGTGTGTGTGTGTGTGTGTGTGTGTTGTACACGGAGTGCCTGTGGCCGTGGGGGCGGGAGCCAGAATAATTCTTGGGAAAACCATAGTTAAAACAAATCAACATTTCTCAAGAAAAACTATTGTGTTCAAAACACACGTACAGGAGAAAAAGGAGAGGAAGGCGAAAAGTGAGAGGTCATCTTAACCAGAAAAAATACTTTCAGTCTGAGAAGCAGGCACATACATAGGAGTCAGGTCCAGAACACCTTCTTTGCTGATAACAGTTTTACATACAGGACTTAGAGCTCAATGAGGGAGTGCCTGCCTAGCAAGGGTGAAGGCCTGGGTTCACTCTTCCACACATGTGCACACACATCCACACATACACGCATGTATACATGTGTGTGCTTTACTTATAACAGCCCCAAATGACTATAAACAACCCAAGTTGATCAGATCATTTTGGAATTTTGGCATAGTCATGCAATTGAGCACCATTCAGGATCAAAAAAAAAAAAAAAAGGGTGGTGGGGGTGGTGGTGGGGTGGTGGGTAGGTTTAGGAAAACTGTACATCAGTGGTACAGCACTTGCTTGGCATCTAGAAGGCCCTAGGTTCCATTTCCTGTTCTGCTCAAAAAGTGAGTAACAATAGAGAGTAGACTACTGTATGGTACCTGCTGTGAATCTCACAGCATGGTGGCTAGAAATGGAAGCTGGACACACACAAAATGACTAACTGGATGTGATGGATGGAGACAGACATCTCACGAGTGAGACTGGAATCTCACTCACCTGGAATCTGGTAAACTTTTCTAAACTGCTTCAGTGCAGTGGGGGGCTTCCTGTTCTTGAGCGGGGCTGCCCCCTACAGCAGTATCACCAGGATCGCATGAAGGGCAGACCAAGGGTCTTGCTGAAGAGACCTCTATCTCAAGACCATGTCTCTCACTTGAGAAGAAAAAGACCCCGTTTTCTAGTCTGCTGTCCTACTGCACAAGAGGAGAAAAGGAGGTGGGGGGGGGGAGAAAAGAAGAAACAAGAGGAGGAAGAGAGAAGGGCAGAGAGGAAATACTGATTCTAAGAGTTCAACGTTTGCCTTAGAGTGATCCTAACTGTCCCTTATTCAAACTGACCAACTAAATACCAATAAACACACAGAGACATCCATCTGTGAGCACCATCAAGAGTGATAGCATTTGACGGGAACACCCTGGTTGTGATAAGTGATGGCAACGAACCATTTACATCTCTCATAGTCCAGCTAGATTCGGGTGAATGCTAGTGAGAAAACGAGCTCAGTGGAAAACAAGAGGACGAAGGGAGATAGCTTTTGATGGGGTGAAGTCTACAGAACTGGCAAAGAAATCCATAATTGTTTGGGAACTTGTACCTAATCAGCTGGTGCGTTTTTAGGTTTTTAGGAATACTTAATTTTAATACTTAGTTATTTTGCTGATAATTGTGCCTCAGGGTCTAAAATTTATGTGTCAAAGAAGAAAATGAATTTATTTCAGCCTCAAGTAGAATATTAATATAAGCCTGAACTATAATTAATATTGTAAATCAATCAATGGGTAAAATCAGATGGGGGAGTAGGAAGAAATGAACTAGGCAGAATTTTAAATCCATGCTATATAGATCAAGCAAAATCTAAGGTGATAATATTTATGTAACTAAATGAGACTGATTTTATTTTAAAGATGGCTAAAAATTTCCATGGTAAGTTATACAAGCTATAAACCTTCTATATTTTTAGTTCCTGGCAACTCTGTTCTTGAGGGTTCAGTGGATATCTTTATGCCAAAGTCAATTCTTCCTCTGCATTCTGAAGGAAATCTACAGCTCAAACTTACTGAACATATTTGCATTAGTACACAGGCTCAATCACACCAAAGTTGCCATAGCAACTCTTGCTAATTGGGCCTTGGCTTCATTTTTAAGGGTAAAAAAAAGGTGAATCCAAACACGAAGGACTAAGTTTTCACAGAAATTAAAACCAGAATGAGTATGTATTGGGGAATCATTGATAACAGGATGTGAGAAACTCTAAATTAAGAGACAAAGGAAAAGATGTGTTTTAAATATATCAAACATCTAAAATACAATTAATTGGAAGTTTAGGCACAGTGGTTCAGCACTCAGAAGGCTGAGGTGAGAGGGTGGTGAGGTTGGGGCCCACCTGGGCACTATATATTGAGACCCTAGGGAACAGCATCTCCTGGCAGGGCACCTGTCAGCTCCTCCAGTTCACACTAGGGAATTGTGTGGAAGTAACAGTGACCAAGGAGGGCATACTGGGACCTTCCCAGCATCCAAGCAGCATCTCAGACTTCCACCTTTGGTTCTTTCTCTATGATCATGAGGACATGAGATCCCCTCCCATAGGGACTATGCTATATAGAGAGATGGTTTCTATTTAAAAAAAAAAAAAAAAAAGACAGAACAGTCCATAAAGGAGAATTGAGCACCAGATGTTTGGAACTGGAGAAAAAAAAGCATCAAGTTGATGGACAGAAACTAGTTGGTACCCAGACAACCCTCCTCATGAGAAGGGCTTCCCAGAGCTTCTCCTAACAACCGGAGGCCCATCCACTCATGTATAACAGCTGGACTCGAGGATTCATGTTCACCTGACAAGGGACAGGCATCTATGTGAAACCATCTTCAGAAATCTTGATAGTGCATGCCGCTGCTGCTCTCTTGGGGTCCTTTGAAATCCTTCTTTTTCTTTGGGACATGGCTCAGATAAACATTTGAAAAAACAAAAACAAAACAAAACAAAACAAAAAGACCTACCAATGAAATGCCTGGGGTCCATGATAGATTCAGGCCTGACTACTACATATTTACTGAGAACCTGTTGGAACTCAGAAAAAGAAAAACTATGGTCAATGAGATAGTCTTGGACCTCAAACAACCCTACAGTCCTTCCCCCACATCATCAGGCAGGCTTTCACTATCTGCCCAAACTACAGCAGCTAGTTACTCTAAATAAAGCACTCACATTATTCAGCTGCTAAAAAGCAAAAGATGTATATGATCTGAAGAGAAAACAGAACTATTCAGCTGTTAAGAAAAACCTAACTCTGAAATTCACAGACACATAGATGGAGAGAAACAGTGGATTTGAAATAATCACTGAGTGAAGTAACTCAGACCCATGTTCTTCTCTCACTCATTGGATCTTCAAATACGTATGTTCATTTCAGAATAACCACACAGGTCAGGAAATTAGCAAGGGTCATGGGGGCGTGCTCCCAAGGGAGGGGAGACAGAAACAGTGGTGTAAACAGATCCAGGAAAGGGAGGAGAGGAGAGGGAAGAGTACAGTAGGAAAAACATGGAGGGATAATTAACGTGAGAAGAGTTTTGAAAAAGTCATATGGAACTTACCACCAAAGAAGCTCCCTAGAATATATACGTACCCATACATACAAAGAGTTTGAGTGGAGTTACCCCATGATGGGCCAACAATGTCCCCACTACATTCCACAGGCTAACAAAGAGCCCAGTGGTAGGAATAGGTTACCTCTTTTGGAGTTACTGGGCAATCAGGTTCCAGAGACCCCCAAACCTTACAGGCTACTGCCTGTCAGAGGCCACAACTGGTCAAGGTGTAGAGAAGAGACTGCAGAATGCTCACCACCAAATGGGATGTCTATGTCACACTCCATCTTCCCAGGGCTTAGGGACTGTTGCAGAAGATGGTGAGGGAAGACAGAAAGAGCCAGAGGCGGTGGATGAGTACAAGGAATCAGTGTTTACTGGACATGACAGGGTAGTTACACAAATGCACCCACAGCAGCTGTGGCAGCATGCGCAAGGCCTGCACCCACTCAAGCCAGACCAACCCCAGCATGGAGAAGGGAGGGGGCGCTCCTAGTTGAGGAGCTATTGGCAATCTGTAGCTTGTGGGACAGGGAAAGCCAGTTCTCTGTAAGGGTGTGGCCTCTTCTAGATTGACTATGCTCTACTGGAAAACCATATACCCAAGGGTGTATGAGCAGCACAAGCTGGACGTGATGAGTTTTTTTAAAAAAGAGAGAGACAATACAGAGTTAGGTGGGTAGATCTGGGAGGAGTTGGGGGAGATCTGAGTATGGTCAAAATGCATTGAATGAAATTCTCAAAGAACTAATAAAGATATAGCAAAAAAGCAAAAGGGAAACAAAGCATTCATAATACCTGAAGCTGAAGGTTCTTGGGAGGAGGAGAAAGCTATAGATCCCCAGTCATCTATTCCTCTCCTCCCACAGGCTCTGGGATATAAGGAGTTATTTACTGAAGTCCTCTGCATGGGACAGTGCTGGAGAGCAGAGTTATGGAGGCAAGAATAATGGGACAAGAGTCTTAGGAGTAGGCTGGGCAAAAGCAGGCACACACACAGCCCACCATGTAGGAATAAGGCCCTGCACTCAGATGAGCTTTATAAGAATTCAGATAAGGTGGATGTCCATGTGTTCCAGATGTTCAGTAGGGAAACCTGGCACCTTGATGCCCCCCGGCTCCAGGAAGCCCAGGTTACCTGTGACAGCTGTGACTTCTAGCTCTGCCCAAGGGAAGCCAATGAGTCAACCCTTTTCAATCACCTCATGTTCCTTGCTGAAGGAGTTGATAATCTTGGCAGAACGAACTATATCTCGAGCTGAATTTGCCATTATTTGGTCTGAGAATTTTCTTGATGGATATTTTACCATGAAAAGATGCAATTAACCACGTGTATGGATTTCCATGTCTAAACAATTATTCCCTTCTCTCTTGGGGCTATGAGAGTCCCGTCGCTAGTGTCCAAAAGCACTATTTACAGAGGGAAGATTGTACTCGTAGGCTGTTCCAATATTCTCATTCCTCCCTTCACACACTCACTCCACCCATATTTGTGCTAGACTCAAACAAATGTGCAAACAGCACCAATAAAAAGCAGCTGAAGGTGCACATTCCTGGACCCTAATTAAGCCAGGATGCCCGATTCACAGCTGTTCCTACTACGGAAAATGTTTTTATAATAAACAATGGCACTGAAGAGTCATTTTGTTCTCTGTTTCCACATTCTACAATTTACACCAACATATTCCTTGATTCCTGGTCTTGGAGTCACATCATCATGCTGTGACGTGTGAACCTGGGGCCGGTGTGTAGTCTTGGTCCACGTCACAAAGGTGGTCGTCGGTACTTCAAGACTGCTCTCTTCAGGATCACACAACTACTGAGAGGACCAGGAAGGAGATCTTCCAGGCTTCATCCACTGTTTGGGAGGAACACAGTCAGCCCATGGACTCCACACCGTGTAACCAAGGCCAGATAAAACATGGTGCCTGATCTTGTCATTTACCTAACACTGCTCTGATAACCTCATTTTCCATTGTTTCTACAGCGGGTACGGAGTGAACAACTGAGCCTTTCTCTTCCTGTGAATACAATTTGGTCTGTAGGTTGGTACTACGCTCCCCCCTGCTCCAGGACCACCCTCATAAAATTAAGTAGTGTGGACATGTCTCATCAAATTCCACCAAGTCTAAAAGTAAATGCCCGGTTGTGTCATGGTGCCTCACGAAGTCCTTTATTAAGAGAAGAGGACAAAAGGGACACAGGTTGGCTGCCACGAGAAGTACCTGTTGACCTCGATGTGACTTTAGATCACTTCTTTATGAATATCATCCTGAAAGCGGATCGGAGCCATCGCCAGACACCAAACCTGCTGGTACCTTGCTTTGTACTTCACTGTCCAGCCTCGGGAAATGTGTTACAGTAGCACAACAGATCAGTCAGTCAGCACTGACTGACCGGTCTTGTCGTACATGGCCTGTATGACTCCAGGACTTTCCTTTCTCACCACAGTAACTGGGTTCCTTCCAGGCCTACTTCTGTCTGGTGGCTTTAAGGAGGTGGATGACCTTGGTAGCACCCAGAGGCCCAGCTGGGAGACTTCCTCCTCCATCCCACCTCCATTGCATTATAGCTCCACATCAGCTCCACCACACCTTGGACTTTATCACTACCTGGAAATACTCCACCTCTGCATTGCAGACTTCCAAATCTCTGGCTACAGCCTCTATTTACTGGTCTCTACTTCCTTGTTCTTAGGGATCCTGCCCATATCCTCATCACCCCATCCCCCTCTTACCCATTCTGGCTTCACCAGCCACAGTAGCCAGATGGGCCCTCAAGGCTGCCCAATTCCTGTGATGGTCACATTAACATCATGGGTCTTGGTGTCCCAGGCCCTTGTCAGAGCCATCACACTGAGCCTGAGGCCTGGCCACCTCATTCATTTCCTCTTTGCACTGTTGGAGAAAGTTACATGAACCGATGATTGGCTTTGCAAAAAAAACCTTCAAACTTCAGCTGTCTTCTCAGAACTGCTCTGGCTTCCTGTCCATCTCGATGGAAGCGCTTCTGCTTCTCCTTCCATCAGGCTCCCATCCCGTCAGTGTAGCCCGCGGTACCCTGCCTCCCCTCCCACCCCAGAGGAAGGAGGGCTCCTCTGTTCTTCCGCTCAAAGCCAGGTGGAGAAGCTGGAAGCAGAGACAGCATCAACCACAGTGCTTCTGTCTTCACTCTCAAATACACACTCCTCAAACCGCAGGGGCCATCAAAATTCACCCGAGCAACTTATTCAAATGTAGATGCCTAGCCAGGCAGTGGTGGTACATGCCAGCACTGGGGAGGCAGAGGCAGCCTGGTCTACAGAGTGAGTTCCAGGACTGTTTCACAGAGAACCCCTGTCTTGAAAAAAACAAAACCAAACAAAGGTAGGTAGGTAGGTATAGGTAGGTAGGTAGGTAGGTAGGTAGGTGGGTAGGTGAGTAGACAGACAGATTCCACAGACCCACTCCTAAGAACTGCATTTATACCCTTTGGGTCAATCTCCTAAGCACCCATATAACCTTAATGCAGGATGTAACTGAATTTGGGGTTCGCCTTCTGTGGTGGTCTGAAAGAAAATGGCCCTGAAAGGGAGTGGCACTAATGGGAGGTGTGGTCTTGTTGAAGTAGTGGCCTTGTTGGAGGAAGTGTATCACTGCGAGGGCGGGCTCTGAGGTCTCCTATGCTCAAGATACTGCCCAGTGTCTCAGGCCCCTTCCTGTTTTCCTGTACAAGATGTACTCTCAGCTACCTCTCCTGAACCAAGTCTGCCTGCATGGTACCATGTCCCACCATGACGAAAATGGACTAAACCTCCGAACTGTAAGCCAGACCATTAAATGTTTTTCTCTATAAGAGTTGCCGCGGCCATGGTGTCCCTTCACAGCAGTAGAAACAAACCCTAACTAAGACACCTCCCTACATTTCTTTCTCACAAATGGTGTAGCTGTTGTACCATATGCCATGCAAAATACCAAAGGCACCAAAAGAATGTATTACAAATTATATGACAGAAAGAGCAAAAAAAAAAGTCAAGGGATATTTAAACCAATCCAGGCAAGACTCAATGGGGGAGAGTTTGAAATAACTAGAAATGTTGCTTTCTAGACTTCTGTCCTAACACCTAAATGGATTTAAATTTGCCCAAAGGAAAAAAAATAATAATGAAAGACAAGTGACAAGGACCTACACATAGCTAACCTCCATACTAGGAATTCAGCATCAAACTAAGAACTTAAATTAAATTTACCAAATAAATGCAATATTTATTGCTACTGTTGAGCTTTCTAACTAATATTTTCCTGGTAAATAGGACTTGGAGAGACTCACAGAGTGAAAGTATTACCAGACAGCCAGAAGACATTTTTCTTCATCCCAAACCTAGCACTAAAGCAACCATGGCTAAGGGATCTCATGAACTCATCGGAGTCTAGGTGCTCTGCATGAAGGAATGGGATCCTGGCCTCCCTTGGGGAACACGGTACTCATCCTGAGAAAGCAAATAAAGGCCCCTTGGCATTCTGTAGCCATTCTGAGGTGGAAGGCATAAGGAATCTGTCTGTAATGGTCAGTTCTCCCCAGCAGCTTCCCTCTGAGCCAACACCGTGAATAAAGATATTGTTTTATGAGTTTTAAGCATCACAGCGTGAGGCAGCATCTGGTTCACACAGGAAGGAAGAGACTGCGGTGGTGTTTGCTATTCATACCTTTTGATGTCTCAACAAAAAGCCAAGCACACTGTGAAACCAGTCATAATAGCGGCAGACCAAGACGATGAGTGAGAAATCCAGACCTAACCAAGAATAGCGATGAATGAAGACTATCTTGAATGAGGAGGAGAAAATCTGTAGTACAGAAAACAGACAATTCCTATAAATATTAAAAAAAAAAATAACAACAACAACAAAAAAAAAAAAACACCAAGAGATGACGAAGGAGAAGAAAGAAAGAAGAAAGAAGCTGTGGATGAGGCAAAGCCCTTCAGGATGAATGGATCTCATCGGTAGCACTCAGAACAAAACTGAGCCAGGTGCAGGAGTGCTTGTAATTCCAACACTCAGGATGCTGAGGCACGAAGATCACAAAGTCAAGGCCAGCATGGACTATGAGAAAGAGAGAAACAAACAAATAATAGAAGCAACAGAAAGAGGGAGGGAGGGAGGGAGGGATATTTTGATCACACTCTGACACTTCTGAGACTGACAATCAGTTTGCTTTGAATCAGAGGGTGGAGTCAGCTACTAGCTGACCAAAGAGGACACAGAGAAAGACACAGGAAGTAGCAGGGTGGGGCTTAGAAAGATTCTCCGCCCTTTTGGATGGAGGAAGGAGAGAGAGAGGAGGTCACTGGTTGGTTCTCTGCTGCTTCTCTGATCATTCATGTTCTTACCCAATATCTGACTCACGCCGTGTTTTTATTGATAAAGGATAATTAGATAAACACTTCAATCAAGAGCTGGGAAGAGCTAGCCCATAAGAATAAAATCCTAGACCAGCATGAACTGACAGCAATGAAGACATGACCAAGTAGTAGGAACCAAGTATGCTCATGAATATCTGGAATCCCAGTACTTTAGAGTGTGTGGCAGAGGATACCAAGTCAGAAGCCAGCTGGGGCTATATAGCAAACTTAAGGCCAGCCTTGGTAATATAGCAATACCATGTCTCCAAAAAAAAAAAAGAAAAGAAAAAAGGATGGGTGGGGGGAGGGAGGGAGGGAGGGAGGAGGGACGGAGGGAGAGAGGGAGAGAGGGAGGAAGGAAGGAAGGAAGGAAGGAAGGAAGGAAGGAAGGAAGGAAGGAAGGAAGGAAGGAAGGAAGGAAAAAGTGGGGTAATGCTTTATGTTTTAATGCACACAGTTGATATCAGATAGACCTGGTTATAATACTTTTTTTGTGGCTTGTTGGCTATGACACTGAACACATACTAAAGTCTTCCCAGGACTTGGCTTCTTCATCTACGAACTGAGGATTGCCCATCTCCCCAGGAAGGCAGGGACACCCGAGGCCATGTGTGGTGAGTGCTCAGAGTATGGTGCCTTGTGAATAATAGTCACTCATGTGACACCTTGTTTGTGACATTTGAGACCATGGAAAGTTTCAAGCCCCTCCCAGGCCTCCAACCCTAAGAGTCTGAGAAACAAATACAAACACTGGAGTCAAATACTAGTCGCTTAACTTGTTCATGGCTTAAGACGATTAACAGGAGCGTACCTGCCAGGGACCTAGTCAACAAACAGCCACAGCTAGAGCACACAACATGTGGACTAACCCCCCCCCCAAAAAAAAAAAAAAAAACCCTTCCAAAGAGGTGTCCCATGCCCAGGCTTAGCTAATAGAGAGCACAAAAGTGAGTTCCTCTGAGTCACAAAGCAATCAAGCAGGAAATTTCCCAATGTCCTCTACTGCCCACACTCGGTCCTCTGCCAAAACCCATGGCTTCTTCCTTTACATCTTCAATCGCCATTCCTTCAGCTGCAACTCCATAGTACACCCCCCCCCCAAGTCACCACCCAGCTGGACCTCAGCATCAGCATCTCCACTTCTGCCCTAAGTCCCGTGGGCTGGCAGTAGGGCTGGCCAACATCCTGCCTCCTTGTGTCCCATGAAGATACCCATCAAGACCATGTCTCATTCTTTTCCAAGTTACTCCAGCTGAGTCCTTTCTTCTAGGAGACTATTCCTTTCCCCATTGTTAGGATGTACCTAGCCCTGGCCTGCCTGGAAGGGTAGAACCCTGCCCCATGTGGCTACCAATGCAAACTGGTTGGAAAACAGTCCCCCAAACAGGCCAGTGATCCTCACAGCAGGACCTCCTCTCACCTGGGAGCCAGACCTGAGAGGGGCTGCTGTGGGCTGACCACCCTTCCGATTCCACCAGCTGCTCTGTGGAGTAGTCCTGTGTTCTTTCTCTCTCCCTCTCAGCACAGCTGAGGGAACGGATGGGGAGGGCAAAAAAGAAGAGAGAGGCAGTTACCATCGAAACAAGAAAACTGTTTATGGGCTGCAAATACAATTAAGAAATCCCCTGAAATAATGTATAGAGCAACAAGTCTCTCAACAAACTGCATACCAAGATATCACCCCCAAAATTCCAAATTTAGCTGTGCTTGCAAGCACATCCAAGGATAGGGTGTCCTTAAGAATAAGGACAAAGAGGCCCCAGCATGAAGGGGTAATTCAGTAGATTCTGTGAAGTATTTCCCAGGCACGACCATTTTCTTTTTAAGTAAGCACAATTATTCATCGTACACCAAAACCACACTTGTGGCTTCTGCTTGCTTAGACATTTGAAGCACGTCTTCTCTTCTCATGCCTGATTCTCTATTCTCTAGCCCACTGCAGATCAGGTTAGCACTTGAGACTTGATTTAAACAACAAGGTGTCCTTTTGGTTTCTGAATTGTAAACAGGACACAAAAGCACTCACGCCCAAGTTTTGTTTTGTTTCTAGGGCACATTTAACAAAAACCCACCCCATGTTTAGGCATACAGGCAACAACTTGGCCACACCTAGCTCTATCAAGACAATGTTTCGAAACAAGCCCTTCACCAAGAAAAGCCCCCTTTCCCCCCACCCCCACCCCCACCCCCGCCAACACACACTTATTTTTAAACTCAGGGCAGAAAAGAGTGAGCATAGCAAAATTTGTGTGTGCATTTTCTCCTTCCTTAAGAAAGAAATAAGATACCACAGAGACCTTCCTTACATACAATAGTGGCTCCATTCATAACTGTGCGTTCAACTGTAATGTCCAAATTCCCTGTCTGTGTCTTGCCAAGATTTCTCCTCCTGTTCTCTGACCTTCATAATGGCCCCAGTTGGATCTCCTTCTTCAGCCTAGAGTTCTCCCAAACTGAACCCTCAGTCTCAACTTTTTTTATAGCTGTCCCCAACAAAGGACTGCCTTTCTTAAAAGTGTACTCATTTTCATGACTCAAAATATATTTTACATAAATCAGTAAGGAGCACTGAGCAGTACTAATTCTTTAAATAAAAGGAGTAACTTTTCCAAACAGTGGGATTTCTGGCATCGGCAAGAACCTTTCAAAGCCCATAGGAGCAGCACACGCCTGCCCAGTCCTGTGTCAGCAAAATTCTCACCACAAAGCAGCTATACAGCCAGCTTGCGGGATATCTAAAAAGGAAACTTAAACTGAGTCTATTTAGTCTTAAGTTATAAGACAGACCAGTGAACTAGCTCAGGGCTGGGAGTGTTGGCTCAGTGGGAAAGTGCATGTATAGCATCCAAGAGGTCCTGGGCTCTATCTTTCACAACAAAAACTCTCGAAATCCATCCATCCATCCATCCATCCATCCATCCATCCATCCATCCATCAAGGCAGTGATGATCTTAGTACCATAACCATGAGACCAAGACATCAGCCAATTCCTGGCTGGGTGTCTGTCAGTAACAAAAGGATACACCCCCTCAATTCCCCCAGCTAAATGTATCAGTTCTAAGAAGATGGACACATGGCCAGGAATGTAGCTTCTAAGGTGTCCCCCAGAGGTCTTCTTGAATTCACATTCCTGTGCATTCCGCTCACTCTGAACATGGCCTTGATTCTAATCAGTAACATACACCAGAAAGGATCTGAAAATAGGTTCTAGACTACCTGCCTTCCAGCTTGTGCTCTTACATGCTCACTCCAGCGGAAGATGTTTGCCAGCTGCACCCGAGTGCCTGGCAACCGAGAGAAGGAAAGGCTCGACCTACCAGCTGTTAGGAGCAGGGGTCCCGGGTCCAATGTGAGGAACTGAGTCCTGTCAACAGCACTAAGCTAGCTTGGAATGGATGTGCCCCTTTGGGAACACGGAGGTGACTGCAGCCTTGTGAGAAACCCAGAACCCAAGAACCCACTCAGGCTATCCCTGGACGGAACGTATCTGCTAAGAACCAGCTCACCTGCTTTATGAGCTGCAGGAAGGACCCTCTCCAAACCTGTCTGCCTAAAGGAACGTCAATCACTTTTATTAAGATAACCATCATACCAGATAACTCATCCTTTCCAAGTCTGTAATTCACTGTTTATTTTTTATTTCTGCCACCGTCAACACAGTCAATTTTAGAACGTTTTTTTTATCATCCTCAACAGAAATCCCAGGTCCATCCTCGGTCATTCACAACTACCCCCTGCCCCGTGCCCAGGTCTTACCAAAAGCCATCACCTCTACAGATCTGTCCAGTCTCATACTTTCGATGTTCATAAATATTACAACACGAATACGTGCATCCTATTTTATAGCTGTACTTTATTTCATTGTGTAGACATGCTATATTTTATTTATTCATTAATTCGCTGTGAATGGATTCAGTTTGATTTTTACCTTTTACTAATATAAATAATGGACTGGATATACATTTTTGTGTGGACATTAGGTTTTTCGTGCTCAAGAGTACAGACCTGGGATTGGGATTGTTAAATCACGTGGCCACTCTATGCTTGATAATTGAAAGACCTGCCAGATACTTCCAAAGGAGCAGCACCATTTTATCATCCAACCGGCAATCCACAAGGCTCCAAATTCTGCGCATCTTTGGTGACACTTGTTACAATGTGTCATTTGTGCTACAGCTAATGAGAAGTAGTAGCTCACTGTTTTGATTTGGAGTTCCCTAGTAACCAATGTGGAATAATCTTACCACCGTTTTTATTGGTTATTTGTTTACCTGTTTTAGTGAAGTTTACTCTTAACTTTTGTTTAAATTAGGGGGCTTTGCTTATTTGTTTGTTTGTTTGTTTGTTTTGAGCCAGGGTCTTCCTGTGTAGTCCTGCCTGGCCTGAAACTCTCTATGTAGACCAGGCTGGCCTTGAACTCAGAGATCGGCTTGCCTCTGACTCCCATGAGAAAGAATTACAGATGTGTGCTACCTTGCCCAGCCTGTCCATTTTAATTTTAGACTCTTAGCGTTTTACACCCTAAGTCCTTACTCTGGTGTACTGTCTGTGTGCTTTCTTTTTAATTTGATTTTATGTGTATGTTTTGGCTGCAGGTATGTCTGTGTACCATGCACATGCCTGGTGCCCACCAAGGCCAGAAGAAGGAATTGGAGCCCCCTGGAACTGGAGTTTCAGATGGCTGTTATCCACCATGTGGGTGCTGCAAACAGAACCCAGGGCCTCTGCAAGAACAGCAACAGCTCTTAACCACTGAGTATCTCTCCAGCACCTGTGCTTTCTCTGTGGGACATTCTGACAAAAAATAAATAAATAAATAAAAAATAAACAAACAAACAAAAAACATTCTGACAAAAACCAACCTTCTAAAACACCAACAGGACGGAAGGTTGAACTTAGCTAGGGATTCATTAAGTCTATAGACCAATTTAGAAAGCTGCGTGTACATGTAGGCATGCATATATGTGCTCTCCCGTGAATGTGGGCATTCAATAGGTACAGAGGTCAGAGGGCAACCTGTGGGTTGGTTCTCACCTTCTTCTTTGCGACAGGGTGCTGTGCTGTTTACCACTGAGCATGCCAGGCAAGTTGGCCTGTGAGCTTCAGCTCGGCCCCCCATCTCACTACAGGAGTGGACCATGTCCAGCTCCAGCTTCTTGGGATCTGACCTCAGGGGGTCATAGATGTATGGCAAGAGATCCTGAGCCGTCTCCCCAGCTTTGAAGATTTATATTCTTATAGTCTATTATTGCCAAGACATTTTTTCTTAGGAAATTTTCCTCAAAGAATCTGGGACTACCTTTATGACAAAAATATAAAAAGAGAAAAAAAATTCACTAATGAGCTGCAATAACACTGAAGAAGATAACAAGCTGCAAAGATTCATCTTCGTCACTTTGCCAGACTGAAGAGACAGCTACACTTACACAACTACCACACCACCAGATGTCTGGCCTGTACCAGCAGTCACAGAATACTTTCCCTCTTTCCATGATTTAAAAAAAAATAAATAAAATCAGGAAGAAGGCGGGACAGGTAGTCGTACCTACTACCCAACTAACAGAGCAAATGGGACTTCCCCAGTGGGTTGGATGACCTGCCCATCATCACACAGTGCAAGCTGGGACCAGGAAATCAGATCTACCAACTCTGTCTGGGTCATGCTTCTCTCCCATGACACTCTTTCCCACTTGGGTAAAAAATAAAGCACACACCTAGGGTGAGGAACATATGTCAGCAAAGAAAAGGAAAGTCCTCCCACTAATTCTCAGACTTTGTCAGGGGATGCAAGTCACGACTGTGCACCTAGGAATCTCTTCCTTTATCTTGTTTTTTTAAGCAAGAATGAGACTAAGAGAGTGTGTTCAATAATCTTCCACTGGCGAGGACTCTTAGTGTCTTCCTACCTAATGTAGACTGTACAAGCATGTTAAGTAATTCTTAAAAGTTGATTATTAGAGCATAAAGTTGCATGGCACTGTTAAAAGAGGAAACAAGACTGAGAACCCCCAGCAAAGCAATGTTAATGCCAAATTCAACCAAGGATTAGTATTTTATAAAACACCGAGTAAAATCCTCCTCCTTCTAGCTCTATAGACAACTACTTATCAGTGACCAGAGATAATTACCATCCATGACCACTTCACCGAGTGTTTATTGGGTGCGGAGGTAAGAGGACACCTAGGTCACCTGTCTCACAGAGCAGTATATCAATGCTAACTAGTAGCACTGGCTCAGCAAAGGGCAGAGTCCTAAGGAGACATTTGCACGTTGGACTCTTTATCTTCACTTTCTCCGAGGAGAACCCAGCCAGCATTTAATTAATCCAAAGAGTCTAAAAGAGTCAATGTAATTTTATAGACAACATACCCAAGTGGCCACACACCCACAAGTTAAGGAGATTGCAGTCATAAATCCGCCTCATAGTTTAGTGACCCATGGACTTCAGTCACATAGGCCATTGTTGGGCAAGAGGTCACAAAAAGATCTCCTAAGGACACTCTTGGGGAAAAGAAATTGGGTTAAAGTTATTGTTGCTGCCCTGTATCCAAGCCAGTGAGATGCAGAATCTAAAATTATCTAATTTGTCCTGTAGTTTCCTGGGAGCTCTGAGGAAGGGCAAAGGAAGATTTGCCTCCCTGGCCCCTTGACATTGACCTCTCTCAATTCTCCACAACCATAAACGGTATCTCACAGCCTGCTACCAACAAGACGGCAGCTGAATTATTACCAGCATATGCACAGATGAGTGTGGTACCCATCCAGCTGTGATTAAGGGCTGACTTGAATGAACTGAGTCCATCCTGCCATGCTGACCTGGCAATGGCAAGACAGATGTGTCCAAATCTAAATTATAGGTGACAGGTAAGAGTATCTCTCTGGCCAGCCACAATCCTGATAATTCTTTGGAACTGTTGGCTCATTCAGGAAACTTCTGGTCATCAAATCCCACAATTTTACCCCAAGGCTAAGCTCCAAGAACACGGACAGAGACAGACTAAACCTGGATCTCACCTCTTGGCTTCCTCCAGGTGGCACAGGTACTCATAGGCGATGTTCTGCCGCCTCCTCTCATCCATCTCTTCTGCAGACAGCCTTTCATCATCCACAATTGCTAGAAATATAGGAGAACAATGCGTTACTTAAAAATCATTTATTCACGTTCATAGCACAGTAAATTAGACATCTACTCGGTGGTCTTGTCAATACATATTCCTTACTTAGAGGTACATAAGCTTGCTTCATTCCATTTGCAAGGGGCAAACCTTAGCTTAAGTCATGTTTTATGTCTCGTCCAAGAGTTGTGACAGATTTAATTCTGTAGACAACATACCAAACGTGGAATTCCTCATGACACATAATGTCATTGTATGTTGCAAATACCCATCCTCACTCCCCATTCCTCCTTTTTCCAGCTGGTTTACCTCCTTCCCATTTCTGCTTTCATCTTACACACACACATACACACACACACACACACACACACACACACACACACAGACACACAATTTTTTTAAAATAAATTTTAAAAACAAACAAACCCACCAAGAGATAGCTCAGTGGTTAACAGCACTTGCTGCTCTTACAGAGGACTGTTTGGTACCCAGCACCTGCAGGCGGCTCAGAAATGCCTGTAATTCCACTTCTAAGAGATCCAACACCCTCCTGGAAAACTCTCACATACATGATGCACAAACATACACCCAAACACACACATACACATAAAAGAAAATACATTTTAAAAATAAATCCCTTTCCCTTTGCATTTTATCATAATGGTTTTATTTGCTCTTTTAAAGATTTGATTTTATAATTTTAAATTGTGTGTGTGTGTGTGTGTGTGTCCACATGCACCCACATATGTGACTGTGTGTGTGCACACCTGTGTGTCTCTGTATGTATGCACATGTATGCCTGTGTGGGGAGGTGTATGCATGTGCAGGTGAGGAATCAGACATGTCTGGTAGAGAGTTATAGGCAGTGTGAGCCATCTGACGTAGGTTCTGGGAACCAAACTTGGGTCTTCTGCAAGAGCAGTATGTGATCTTAACTCTTGAGCCAATTCTCTGGCCTTTATGTAGTTTTAGGTTTGTGTGTGTGTGTGTGTGTGGTTTTTGTTTTTGTTTTAGATTTACTTATTTTTCTATTTTATGTGCATGGGTGTTTTGCCTGCTTGCATGTCTGTATATGACATGATCACCCTGTGCCCACAGAGGCCAGAAGAATGCATCTGATCCCCTGGAACTGAAGCTACAGGTGTTTGTGAACTGCCATGCGGGTACTGGGAATTGAATCCAAGTCCTCTAGAAGAGTAGTCTTTGCTCTTAACCACTTAGCAATCTCTTTAGCTGCATGTTATTATTTTTAGCAGAATAGAAGCAGGTCTGAAGTTAAGGGCTGACACTATTCGACTGAGACTAGCAAACAGATTTCTTGAGGGGAATTCAGTGAATTCAGACAGCCTCAAATGAATTAGAACCTGGCCTGCTAGCAACACCATCTGTAACAATACTCTGGAAGGTGTCTAGTGGCTAAGCTTGGAGTCAGTGACCTTATGATGCATCCCAGACATTCTGGGGTTGAACAGTGAATCTACATGTGTTCATCTCTTCTTAATCCTCAAGGGAATTGCTACTTCTCATCCAACCCCAAATACCAATGAATCCCATTGTAGAAACAGCAGAGTCTCTAAAACATCCCCCTTGCTACTTACAACCTTTCTGGTTGACAGGTATCTCAAGGGCAAAACTAAAGGAATCAGGAAGGAAGTTTACAAGCCTACATAGTTTCTTCTAATTCAGGCTTACTTTATTAACTCCAACACTTTGTCCTAGGATTTCTGTGGAGATCACAGCCTTACAAGAAGTCCTGACCGCTCTTCTGCCCACAGCACCCAGCTGTGACTTCACCAAAGTCTTCCCTGTTCATTTACATGGCAACACTGCTTTCTCCCAGAAAGGACCCATCCTTTTGTGTTTCCAGGCTGGTAACTACAGTGGGTCATTTTCACACGTAGGATTGTGTGGGGAGCAAGTGTACCCCTGTATGAATGAGCATTCATGACATGGGCATGGCCATGTCAAGGATCCCAATGCCTCAGATCCATGAAAATGGCATGGCCATCGTAAGGATGTTCACGCGTACAGAAAATGTCAACCACAGCTTCCTCCTCCTGGATGGATGACTGCATCATGAGGCTGCTCCTCTACAAAGACCCCCCCAAAACACACACACACACACACACACACACACACACACACACACACACACACACACACACACATAGGGCAGCGGGAGAGGGAGAGAGGGAGAGAGAGAGAGAGAAAGAGAGAGAGAGAGAGAGATTAACTAGCCCACCTCCTTGTTGAGCTAGATATAATAAATGGAGCTATGTCTCTGGGCTGCTGGTGCATTTCCATCAGAGCGAACAGCCTACCCAACTCCAGTCCCTCTGTCCATGTGCCTGTATTTCTTCATCCCATCACCCCAGTGCCGACTAGGTCAATGTCACAGCTGTGCAGGTTGGGACAGGAACGATAGTCACAGTGGAAAAGGGAGGGATGGAAAAGCATCTGTGGACTCTAAGATGACCAGGCTAATTCCAGGCTTGACCAATGAGGGGTCGATCACAGAACCTTCATGGATAAGAGGAACTAAAGCCGAAGTATGAATCTTTTCTCCACTGAGATAAGGTCTCCCACTGTAGCTCAGGCTGCTGTTAACCTCTCGATGACCTCCCATCAGTCTTGCTCCTGTATTCTGGTTATAGGTGGATACCAACCACACCCACCAATGTTGGAATTTTACTACAGCATGCACGATGCTAAGCACTTAAGATCTAAAATTAATACTGAGCCCTCAGGGAACTCAAAAGAAGGGGGATTAAAATTGAAATGGCACAAAATTTGGCAGTATATGCCATAAGCACAGAAATATGTACTAGACGTTTATTTACTGAGCACCATCTTTGCTTCAAGGTTTCAGGGAATGTGTCGTCTGCGTTTTGTTTCATTCACATCCTGTGATTCTGTGAGTCAAGCAATTGTTCATTTAACAGTTAAACACTCAGGCTGAAATGTCTTTTGCACAAGCAAAGTGCAGAAATACAGGGACCAAACGGTAGGACAGAAAGGAATAAACTTAAAAGGAACTTGGGAAAAGTGTGTGGAGAGGAAAAAGAAAGGGACGTGGCAGAAGAGGAGAGAGGGAGGGGAGGAGATGGACAGCTGAGGGTGGATCTCCTCAGTGATAGTTCTTCTGTCCACTGTGGCTCCAGTCCTTCAAGAAGGACCTCACCCGGGACCAATAACACCAGGAAGGGACAGCAAAGGCTTACATTTGTCAAAGCATCTTTTTTCTTAGTAAACTCAACCTCATCTAAATGTTATGGTCTGTTTGTTTGATTGGTTGTTTAGTATGGTGCTGGAGGTCAAAAATCAAGGCTTTGTGCAAGAGGTCCACCACTGATCTACACCCACCCCCCAGTTCCTGATCTGAACTTTAAGAGTTATCACATTCCAGAAAAGTACAGAAGCTTCCCAGCAGCCTTCTGCACTCTGCACAGCCCTGCATGTGCCCAGGCCTTCCACATCTTGCCAACTCGCATAGAAGGTGTCCTCACTCAGCCACACTGCTCCAACATTCTTTGACCTGTTGTCACCAGAATGACCTTCTCAAAACACCATCATGAGGCGGCAGCGGCGGCGGCGGCGGCGGCGGCGGCGGCGGCGCACGCCTTTAATCCCAGCACTCGGAGGCAGAGCCAGGCAAATCTCTGTGATTTCAAGGCCAGCCTGGTCTACAGAGCGAGATCCACAGGCACCAAAGCTACACAGAGAAATCCTGTCTCGAAAAACCAAAAAACAACAAAAAACAAAAAACAAAACCCACCCTCCTGCTGGTGTTACCACCTCTTCCTAAACTTTGGATGGCGTCCTCTTTCCTCTTGAAGAAAGTTCTAAAACAGTTTTCCCCTCCTCCGTACACGAAGCCTACACAGCTTATTCCAGGTAAGTACTGTATTCTAGGACCCCGCTACTCTCTTTCCCGGGCTTCAGCTACCCTCCCCCCCCCTTTTCATTTCCTCAGAAGCCATTCTCCCGCCTCTGGGTGTGACGCCTTCAACAGCTACTGAGGCAAGCTCTTGTCGATTCCAGAATCTGAGTCCACCCCTCTCTTCCACACTTCAGTTCACATCGTTATCACAACCCTCACCAGACAGGCCCCACTCAGATCAATCATGTCTCCCTCTCCAAACTGGTGATTCTGTAACGAAGCGGCTCAGTTTTCATTTTCCCATCTCCCTCACATCTGTGATGGCTCCGTACACAGACCGCTCTCTAACACTTAGTGAAATGTTGCCTTCAAATAAATTCTTTCTAAGACACATAAAGTATAATAACCAATACTTTGAATCTGATTATGACTTCTCTTCTCTAGGTTTTTCCTAAAAGATACCTGATATGCTATGTCAATCAGCTGTCCATTATTGTAACAACATACTTGAAACTAATCAACTTATAAGAAGGAAAGTTTATTTTGATGAATGGTTTTCAGAGGTGTCAGTCCATGCCACTTGGCCCCATTACTTGGGGTCTCTGGTGACATGCTATAGCGTGTGAGAGCCCATGGCAGGGGAAGGGTGTTTGATTCATGGGAGATGAAAAGCAAAGAGACAACCAGGAAGGAGATGGGTTCCAACATTCTGCTCAGGAACTTACTCATGATGACCTAACTTCATCCCCAGGTTTCATCACCTCCAGATAATACCACAAGATAGCGGCCAAACTTCTAAAACACACAACTTTGGGGGACATTCCGATCCAAACCATCGCCCATACCTACATAGCATCATCTAGTCTTCAACTCCATTGTTCCTAACAGCTAACCCTAGGATAACCCATCACTTCCAATCTCCCATTTTAATAACAGCCGAAAGCGAAGAGTGTTTACTATTTCTGACGGGATATTCTCATTTTATGGTACCCTCAGACACACTAAAACCTGAAACCAACTTAAAATTCCTAGGGAGGGTCAATCTCTAACAAACTCTAAGCTTACCGTGAAGCACTAGAGTCCCACTCGAAGGAAACACTCTCCAGCCTCAACCGTCCATCTAGAAGAGGCAGAAGCCTCCTGTGACCTTTCACCTTGAGACACTCTAGGAGGAGTTGTGATGCTCAGCAGCATCCTGTCCCCCAATCTCTGTCCCAACTGCTTCCACAACCACCTTCTCAGGACTGCTGCTGAGAACTCCTAGGTTCTGCTATCACCCTGTCCAGGAAAAAAAAAAAAAAACAACCCAGAAAGCAAACAAAAAGACAACTTACTCATTGTGTAAATGTACAAACACGCACGCACGCACGCACTACTGTTTTAAATTAAAATTGCAATTGTTGTTGGCATCACATCTTCAAGTCTGAGCACAAGGGCCACTTCCTAACTGTCCCAACTCAAGCTGGCCTCTCTCCCACCACTTCCTGTATTTTAGTTCAGTTTTAAAAACTGATTGATTTAATGTGTGTGAGTGTTTGTCTGCATGTATGTGTATGCACCACATTCATGCAGTGCCTGGGGCCATAAGAGAACGTCTGATCCCCCTAGAACTGGAGTCATAGATAGTTGTAAGCCACCAAGTGAGTGTTGTGAACTGAATCCCGGTCCTCTGGATGAGTCGCCAGTGCTATTAACCGCTCAGCTGTCTCTGCAGCCCCAAACTACCTATATTTTAATAATAAACCCATTGAAGACACATTTTATGTCACGGTATCCAGCATACTTCTCATATGCCCTGCCATCCAAGTACTAACCAGTCCTGACCCTATTTAGCTTCTGAGGCCAGATGAGGGGCTGGAGAGATGGCTCAGCAGTTAAGAACACCGGCTGCTCTCCCAGAGGACCTGGGTTCAATTCCCAGCCCCCACATGGCTACTCACCCCTGTCTGTAACTCCAGTTCCAGGGCTTCTGACACCATTACACAGACATACATGCAGGCAAAACACCAGTGAATGTATAAAGAATAAAAATAAATAATAAAAAAGAGAAGTAAGGTTATCTGTTCTCTGAAAATATTTGGTAAGTAATCTCTTTCAGGAAGGCTAATGAAAGGGTCCCAAATATCTGTATGAAGTCAATTTACTTTTGCCTGTTTGCAGTGAGGATGAGGTGGTGAAGTCACAAACACAGGGCCATCCTATGGATTTCACTCTACTGATGTTTAATGAGTATGCTTAAGTCAAAACACCAGGTTGTGAACCAGACAGACGTGCTTTCCCTCAGGGCACCCCCCTCCGAAGTCTCTTTCTTCCAACCTCCCACACACTGCCCTTCTCAGCACACACTTAGGCCTCACCTGCCTCCCGTCAGGGTGGAGAGGCCTGTGACGACCTGCCACCCAAGGACATTCAAGGTTATGAGACTGAGAAAGTTCACACTGCAAGCAGATGTTTCTGGACCCAAGGGTGCCGCAAAGACCTTTGCGTCACTCACTGTTCTCTTAGTGACTTCTGATAAGAGTTCTTGGCATGAATAACAGCCCTGCCATTTAAAGGGCCATCACGAAGCTAATAATTCATGGCAGACATGACTTTACTGCCTACCAAGCACTTTCCCACATGTTACTGTGTGGTTCTCACAATCAGCCGAAAAGATAGGCCCTATCTCTCATAAATTAGGAAGGCAAGGTCAGTGAGGGGAAAGGACTGCCCATGACTATTCTCTGGACCAGCGACACACCCAGGGCCGGAACTGACATCTTTTGGGGCCACATCATCACCAAATGAACAGAGTTACCACCGAACCCAAGGAACCAGTCACTCAAGTAGCTCCAGAGTTCCTTTCGCTTGAGAACAACTTGGTTACTCATGATTTCCTCTGAGGTACATCTTCATTCGCTGCTGCTGCTGCCCTGAACTCCCTAAGAAACCTGACTTCATGGAGGAGAGTTTCCTCGTGTATTAGCAATTCACAAATGCCATTAATATCACCTGGCTGGCTAGCTCAGGCGGTTAGAGAGCGTTGCTAATGAGAACAAAATGCCATTAATAAAATCAGCTGATACTGGCTAAGAGACGGGAACAATCACAGTCTATGGCAATCACATGATAGAGATTATGCCGAGGCCTAAGCAGCAGAAGAAAAAAGAGGCAAGACGTGGACATAGAAACGTAAGAACGGGAAGGACACCTGAGTCGAGTGCCATGGAAAACTAGTCCAGGACCTCGGCTTCGGTAAGGTGTGGCCACGGTTTAAATGCACCTACCCATTACCTGCTTCCTTCACACAGATACCAAGGCCACCACAGCCTCAGTAGTCAATCCATTCATCTGTTCGCAAATATTTGAATGGCTGCTTGGTGCCAGCCTGTTCGGACACAAAGCATGACTCACAAGGTCTCTTCTGGAATTTTTATTACAGTTACACAATTGAGATTTGGCATAATGACAAGGTGCTTGGGTTTGGGAAATATACTCAAGGGAGGGTTGGCAAGAGTCACTAAAACCCTGGCTGGCTTCATAAAATGGTATTACTTAGGGTGTATCCCTTTAAGGAAAAGCAGATTAGAAGTATGATAGGAATAATCAATTCCAAGAAATACACCCACCATCTAGTATTTTAAGTACACATTGTTATTCTGTGTGACTCAAATTCTCTACAAAGAATCCTAAATATCCGCAGGTATGTAATTCAGTTGGGTGTGGAACCATATTCTATGGCTTGGGAACTGTACTGCCTTAAAGAGAAGACCTAAATCAGCAGTTCTCAACATGTGAGTGACAACCCCTTTTGGGGATGGGGGGCGTCGTCGTCGAAAGACCCTTTCACGGGGGCTGCATATCAGATATTCTGCATATTAGATATTTACATTACGAATCATTAACAGTAGCAAAATGACAGTTATGAAGTAGCAACGAAAATAATTTTATGGTTGGGGGTCACCACAGCATGAGGAACTGTGTTAAAGGTCACAGCATTGGGAAGGTTGAGGACCATTGACCTGAATGGATATGACCCACTCTCAGCGCTTAAGGACTGTTCACAGCAGGCAGCGTACACTGATACCCATGGATGACACTCTAAGAGAGAGAATCCATTCTGAGACACTGAGGGCAGAGATAGGAGGCCGGGATGAAAAGACAACGGAACCAAAAAGCCGAGACTTCAAGAAAGCTGACACATTAAGGAAATGTGACCTGTGGAAAATTCTGGTTTCTTGCCAGCTTCCTGAAACCTTCCATGGCTCCTTAAACTCTAAAGGACCCCACGATCAAACTTCCCTAAACTGGACTTCCTTTTGAAAAACAGACAAGCCTGAGTTTGAGGGAGCTGGCAACCCTAATTAGAGTATGAGGTGATAATGCAGGAGAGAACCAGGTGTTTGGAAGCCTGGGGGAGGCATCAAGTCACAGGGATGCTGGCGTACAGCTGCCAGCTCCAGGCCCTTCCTTCTCTCTACCCAGGGCCAAGGAAAGAGCAGGTACTCAGTGGGAGCTGCTGGGAGGTATGTTTGACCTTGGACTTAAAGGCACGCACGGTATCAGGTCCTTCCAGTCCTCACGGTACTGAGTCTGCCCCCGCGAGAAAGTACAGTCATCTTTGGCATCCACTGAGAGAAGGTGAACTTTACTGAAACCATGCCTTGCACACCGTGATTCCTGGAATTTCTTCCCCATCACACATTTCTCAGATCTTTCTAAAGCTGCAAGTCAACATCAACCCAGGGCCATTCAGGTTAGGCAAAGCTGTAAAAGGCCTATATTTTAACAGGAGAAACTCCTAAATCTTTAAATTGAGCTTTGGAAGAATTTCTGAGCTGGGGCATGACCAGGCAATGGTAGTAAGTAAGCTACCAACACCAAGCAAGGCTTTACCAGCAAGGGTCGTAACCTCTTCTCATTCTAATGTCACAGGGGTCCAGAGGTATTAAGAAATATCTAGTGCCTATGTTACATCTAAACAGGAAAATGGAAGAAGAAATAGTTCAGGTCTTAGGAACAGAGCACAGAAGAGGCCAGGCGGAATGACAGTGCATGCCTGCAATCCCAGCAACTCGGGGCTGAGGCAGGAGGATCATGAGCTACATAATGAGCCCAATGGGTTTGGCTTGGGGTACATAGCAAGATCCTGTCATTAAATAACACACACACACACACACACACACACACACACACACACACACACACGGTGGGGGGGGCGGGGGATGAGAGAGGAGGGACAGAGGGAGAGACAGAGAAGCAGAGAGACAGAAACAGAGGGAGGGGGAGGGTTTTTAGATCTCACTCATGCAAAAGGGCCCAACATTTAATGTAAACATCATACTTGATCACTTAGATCTGAAAGGCAAAACCCAGGGTACCTTTTCAGAGTAAAAATTCATTGCTAATTCTCAAACCAAAGGAAAATTCATTCTGTCCACTGTATTTTAAACAGGAATAGCTAACTTTTTCCAGAATTTAGAAACCCAAGGCGGACTGTGGTGGTATTAAGGTACCTCGGGATAAGAAAGGGAATCCTGGTATTCTGCTCAGTTTGGCAGTTTGGGAGAACAAAAGCCAATGATTCCTTGATTTGGGATTATTGACTTACAATTTTTTTATTTGCATAATGGTAATTTTCAAGAAATATTTTAGGAACCAAATCACCCCTTGCTGCCAGGAAGTCCCAGGGAATAATCCATCCGGCCACTGCCTCTTCTCCACACCCCATCACCCACATTCCTTACAGATCTCAGTGAAGAAGAGGAGAGTGGTAAGTTTCCAGGAGCTAGCGGAAAGTTGAGACCCCAGTGATAGAGGGCAATTTTCAAATCTAAACAATGGGAAGGCGTTTAGCTCACCTATGAGCCCTGTGCTTGTGGGGTTCACGGCAAAAGGTCTCAAATCATTCAGATCCAGTTTTAAGATGATGCTTTCTGCACTCTATAAGTAATAAAGGTCCGAAGGCCGACTCAACTTCAATGCCCCCGTAAGAACGAGGCTCAGTTAGAACCACTAAACAAACATAGCAAGTTAAATATCAATGGTCGCCTGAGCTGACCCCAAGAAAGCCACTGCTAACATCTTGTCCCTGCTTTCTCAATAGCTACCCAACACATGCTGGGCATGGTGCTACACCCCGTAGTGGGGAGTTAGAGACAGGGGGATTCTGAGTTTGGGATCATTCTGGGCTACATGGGTAGTTTCACACTAGCGTGAGATAGATGGTAAGACTGTCTAAAAAACAAGAAAACAGGTAGTTATCCCACGCAGTAAAATATCGTAGAATATTTCTACAAAGCTGAAAATTTTAGAAGAAAATAGGGTAAGGAGTCATGGCCTGTTCCTCCCTTGATTCATGGGAGAAAATAATAAAGCAAAAAGGAAGAAAACAACTTCTTGGTTCTGAATGGATTTCTTTCCGTGTGTGTGTGTGTGTGTGTGTGTGTGTGTGTGTGTGTGTGTGTGTGTGTCTGTGTCTGTGTGACAGTCTAAAGGTTGTGTTCTTTTTTCCCGTGTGTGTGTGTGTGTGTGTGTGTGTGTGTGTGTGTGTGTGTGACATTCTGAAGGTTGTGTTCTTTTTTTTCCCTGTGTGTGTGTGACAGTCTGAAGGGTGTGTTCTTTTTTTCCCTGTGTGTGTGTGACAGTCTGAAGAGTGTGTTCTTGTATTAGTCCTTTTTTATGCACATGTGAAAAAAAGCACAGAAATGATTAACACTTAGTGAGGCAAAACTTCACGTATGTTAGCTCTCTGTCTCTACACCCCTCTTTAACTAGGAATTCCTTTCTCTGATGTCCTGATGGGAAATAAACTGAAGAGAGGCCAGGTAGTGTGGGTGTGGACCATTCAAGATTGTAAAGAGGTCAATGACAGAGCTGGGACTGGGACAACCCTGACTCCAAAGTCCACGGCCTTTCTTCCTTCTATAAAGCTGCTGCCTCCCAGCATGGAGCACTGGCGCCTGTCACTCATGGTTACTGATATCTCCCTAAGCAGCAGACAGATGTACGTGACTTTATTGTTCCCACTGGAAACTATATAAAATTAGTGGTATACTGTCTTCAGAAAATAAGATCAAAGGCTAATTTCTCAGAGATACAAAAACCTCAAACATAGCCTAGCAAAGGAAAAAACAGTGAAGATAATATTTAGGATTCAAGCCAGACAATAGGAATCCAGGAACTATGACAAGACATGGCATGTCACATCAACAAAGCAAGGTCATTCATATGACCCATTTATCTGCAGAAGATTTCACACATTTGAGAGAATGTAACTTTTAAAACCTTCTCCATGCTATGCCCATCTATCTCCAAAGGTGTAAATGTGCCTTACCCAGCAAAGATAGCTGATTAAAATGGGGTGTGCCTCCCCAGAAGAGGGGATAATGATTTGGGGGTTGAATGTATCTGCAAGAGTATCACACTCAGTCAGGGACTAATACTGGGCACTCAGTTCCTCATCTATAAAACAAGAATAATGCTACCTACCTTATGAAGCTATTGCATAAGCGCCACACATAATACACACACACATCCATACACACACACACACACAAACACACACATAGGGTCTCACTATGTCAACCAGGCTGGCTTTGAACTCATAGAGATCTACCTGCCTCCCAAGTGCTGGGATTAAAATAAAGGTTTGTGCCAGCACACCCAGTGTAAGAATTAGTAATTTTTTCATTTTTTATTTTCAGAAAAGGAAGAAAGAAAGAGCCAGAGGACGGGGATGTTTCACCCATGATCTCATAGCACTAATGGTTACTTTTAAATTAATAGCTACATTATTACATAGTCATTAAGTAAACAATTTATAAATGCAAAATTATTTACAGCTAGCAACAGATTACTATATGAGCTAGTTTTTCAAGAGTAATTACAATTACATTCAATGCTCTTACTTGATAACTTTAACATCTATCTCCCACATAACCTGCAAACAATGTCCTTGTGGCGGTCTGAACGAGAAAGGCCCTATAGGTTTGGATACTTGGTCCCTAGTTAGTGGAACTGTTTGGGAAGGATTAGGAGGTGTGGCCTTAATGGAGGAGGCGTGTCTCTGGGGAAGGGCTTTGAGGTTTCAAAAGCCCATGCCATTCCTGATTATCTCTCTGCCTCCTATTTGAACTCAAGGATGCAAGCTTTCAGCTCCTGCTCCAGCACCATGCCTGCCTGGCTGTTGCCACACTCCCTTCCATGATCATCATGGACTCTGACCCTCTGCAACTATGAACCCCAAATTACACTTTCTTTGTAAGTTGCCTTGGTCATAGTGTTTAGGTGTGGCTATAAAAAAAGTAACTAAGACAGTATTTAGAGGTCTATTACGTTAAAACATGTTATATTACATGCATTGTAATTAAGCTGAAAGCCAATAAGGATATGACGAAATAAAAGTAGAATGTTTCCAAGAAGGCAGCTCCAAGATTTTTTTCATATATATGTATATATATATGTTTTTTTTTTTTTTAAACTCTAACACATCTTCTAAAAACTCTACACCACTGGCATATAGCCTTTTAGGATGTCAATATTAGAAAGAAAAAAAACACTATTGTTAAAATGTTCAACTACGGAAAAATAAGATGAGGATGACACCCTAATGACAGGTATGGTCCAAACAACGACTTTCCCACATCTAACTGACCCATCTGAACGTCTAGAAAAAGATTTCAGTCACTCAGAACGTACAATGAGTAATTTGTCAGCTGTACTGCGCAAAGAAAGGCAACGACGGGAGTTCCGGGCAGCAGAGGGACACGGTGAGAAGATGACTAACATGGGGATGTTCTTCCTGTGTTCCACTGGGAGGCCCAACTGCCTGGAGAAAGGCTGGAGCAGAGCGGTAAGCCTAATGCAGAAAGCGAGTGGGGGAGGGGCAAGGGCGTGGAATGAATGAAGGGGGACCCGATCTGGAAACTCAAGAGAAGGCTGCAACAAGCCTGGACACCAGGAAACCTCGGGAGTCTAAATTCCAGAGGAAAGGAAAACATGGTGAGCTGAGAACGGGTGGGATCTGGCAAGGGGGCGGGGCGGGGGCGGGGGACCGGAAGAAGAAGAAGAGCGCCTAGGTAGGTGCGGGGGAAGACAGAGGAAGCCGGCAAGTAGCAGCCAACTCGTTTTGTGACTTCGGATGGTGGAGGTGGAAACTGCACATGGCTCGGCACCAGGAAGTCACCCAGTGTGCCAATTTGCATAAAGACAAGCTTGTATAATGAAGGGGAAGAAATATGGATGCATATTACCGTTTTAAGGATATACCAAGGAGCCAACTTAGCACTGAAACTTTGACTTGGAAGAGAAGTTGAGTCTAGCAGGCAGTGAGGAGACCTCTGGACGCAGAAGGGCTCTATTAATGCAGGCATATGCTGTTTGTTAGTGAACGAATTAGCACCTAATCTAGGACAGTCGACTCTTAAAATATTGCCAAAAATCCAGCCCTCAAATGAGCCATACTATGCAAATGGGAACGTGTTGACAAACAGTCGTGGAACAAAAATACATTTCAACATGACTATATCCTCGACCAATGCAGACCGGGCTAATTTTCAAGACCCAGGAGCCTCTCTGGCTTCAAGGCAGCCATGAAAGACAGCATCAGTCAGCACATGTGTAGGGTTTTCAGGAGACGGGGCTTATGAGAGATCATAACATAAGGCAGATAGGGCCAGGCTCAAGCAGCAGGCCTTTACCTAGTACGCCATGCTCTTTACTTCCATGGGGTTGCACGTTTATAAAGTGCTACACTACGCATGAGCTCATATGACTAGCCTTCAGACAGGTGGGCAATCCTGCCTCCACTTGCCTAAGACAGAAATGGGTTGAGTATTTTGCTCTAGGGCCAGGGCTAGTTGATTACAAAACTGGCTTGTGTTTTTAAACCTCTCCTGGGTTTTAGTTTACTTTTCAATGTCCTTTGTGTTTCCAATGGTAGACCACTGTAGCAGGGCAAGGTTTCACTCATGAGCTCAGGGAGCCGGAGGAAGAAATGGAATGGCCGGTGTGGGGAATTGAACTGGTAAGAATGGATGAGCTTATGTGCAGTTCACAGACTCAAGAGAATGTATACAACCCTTGGCTGTGTTGGAAAATGTACAGATGACACAGAGAACACTCTCTCATGGGAAGGCATTGCCACACTAGGGCAACAAGGCTGCAAACATTTTGGGTTTGGCTTATTCTAACTGTACTCAGAAAGTGGATGGTCCCAGGTTTGGGGAAATGAATAAATAGTTTTGTAAATAGAAGGCAGACACAAAGGCTTTCAGATAGTCTGGACACAGCACACAGGAGAATAGCACCACCTTAAATATGATACACGCTGTTCTAACCCAGACTCAGCCTGAAGATGCGCCCCATCTCCCCCAGACACTGCTTTCCTGGCTGAGCACTGGACCCCAGTGCTGTCTGTAAATCCCCCTCACCATGTGTCTACTGCAGCCCGGAGGAGACAGCCAAGCTCCCAGATTTCTCTGTGTATCAGCCACGAGTCCCTCAGAGGATCTGAACACAATTTCAGAATTAAGTCATTGTTTCTACTCCAGACATTCGAACCCTGCCAGCATTTGTGAAGCAGAAGTATCCACAATTATGGAGCCAAGCAGGGATGGAAATTTCCTCTTATTGATGGTCTCCTAGGTGCAGAATGTTGGAAGAGAATTACAGAGACTCCGAATGTTCAAACTCATTCCAAACGCCTTATAATTAAGGCTGATAGATGCAGCGCAATGTGTTTCTTTTGGTTTGCGGCAAAGTCCCTAACTCAGGGCTTACTAGTCGGGAAGCACTTCAGTGGGGACTGAAAAGGAATGGGGTGGGGAAAGCCTGGCAGTCGCTGGCTTCTAATCCAGCAGGGGAAGGCACAGGGTTTCACAGCGGAGGAAAGTTACGTGGCTCCTTTGGAAAAAGCACAAAAGAATTACCGCACAAAGAAAAGGGAAGCCAAGGGAACAAGAGACCGCTCAGTGATAGGATTAATCTAAGCGGGCTTTCTTGATGAATGTAGTGTGAAGTCAGGCTTGAAGGAGGGAAGAGAAAGGAATTTGGTGGGAAATATGCTTGGAAGCCAGGCATGGTGGCTCTTGTCTATAATCCCAGCACTTGGGAGACATGGCAGAAGTTCAAGGTCAGTCTAAGCTACATAGAGCCACGCTGTCCAGCAAGACATGACCAAAAAAAAAAAAAAAAAGAAAGAAAGAAAAAAGAAAAAGAAAAGAAAAAAGAAAGAAAACTGGAGAAGTAGTGTTAAGAATGAGGAAACCATGCTCTGAAGGTTTAGTAGGATGTGGGGTACACACTTGTAATGTCAGCACCTAGGAGACAAGAGTCAGGAAGATCCCACATTTAGGCCTAGCCTGGGATCATTAATTGAGGTCTTGTCTCAAAAGAAAGAGGAAGGGGGAAGGAAGTGGAGAGACAGAAAAGCAAAAGAACCAAGAAACGGGGAAACAAACTTCAAGATGCGCTTTTGTTCCTCGGTTTCCAAGCTTCCGAGCTGTTTCTCCGCTTTCAAAGCTTGTTTAAGGAAAACTCCACAGCAGCCCCTACTTTCCCAGCCCTCCCCCCTCCGAGGAGAGTCTCTGAGCTTCCCAGGGCAGGAGCAGGGAACTACCCAGGATACTTTGCAGCTGTTTCCGACAGGACACATAGGTGCAAGGCCTACAGCTGTGAGTTGACAAGATACAGTGACGAGACCAAGAGACATCTCCAAACCAAGGGGCCAAGCAGGGCTTCCTCCACTGCTCCATGTGTTCTCTCAACACAGACAACTCACCCGCCACCCCCACCCCGCTGACTAACACACCTGTACTTCCTGGGACAGTAATTGTTAACTCACAGACACAAATTACCTCAGTGGTTATTAATTTAAACACCCAGGGCTGGTGACACAGCTCAGCGGGTCAAGCGCTTGCTGTGCAAAAGTGAAGACCGAGTTCGGATTCCCAGCGTCCACGGCAAAGCCAGGTGTGGAGTGCACACCTGGAATCTCAGCGCTGGGAGGCAGAGACAGGCAGATCCCAGAAGCTCGCTGTGTGGCCAGTCTACCTGAGACAGGGAGCTCCCAGGCTCAGGGAGAGACCCTGTCTTAAAAAGTAGGATGGAGAGCAAGAAACCTGGCCTCCACGTGTGCACACACTAGTGCAGGCACAAAGGTGCATGCGCACGCGCGCGCGCACGCACAAAATACATACATACATACATACATACATACATACATACTTTAAACAAACTCAGTTCACTAGTATTCACAGTGCGCTCCATCCATTTTCCCTGGCAACGTGTTTGGAGCTGCATCCAGGGAAGTGGGGCTGAAGGAAGTTGAAGGAAATGGCCCCTTGATCTGTTCTTAAAATCTTAGTTCTCATCTTCTTCCCTAGCACCTCCTCTACTGCCGCCCCATGCCTCTGTCTGCCTGTTGCCTTTCATGATCTGAGCTGCATTCTTCTGAGTCTTTTAAATGATCCTCTGGGTCACTGTAGGCCACCCTCTGAGTCAGCCATCCTTCCCTCTTGCTATGAGGCCAGCAGGAATTAGAGCTATTTTGTGAATGTTGAAGGCCAGCAGGCCAGAGGATAGAGCCCCACAGGCTCACATATTTGAATGGTTGGTCATTGGGGAGTGGCACTACTTGACAGGGATTAGGAGGTGTGGCCTTGCTGGAGTGGGTGTGGCCTTGTTGGAGAAAGTGTGTCGCTGGGGGTGGGGCTTCGGGTTTCAAATTCTCAAGCCAGGCCTAGTATCTCTCTCTCTTCCTGCTACCTGTGGATCTTGATATAGAACTCTCAGCTCCTTCTCCAGCACCATGTCTGCCTGCATGCTGGCATGCTGATCATGGTCTAAACCTCTGAACCTGTAATCAAGCCCCAATTAAATGCTTTCCTTTACAAGAGTTGCTATGGCCATGGTGTCTCTTCACAGCAATAGAACACTGCCTAAGGCAGGTTCTATCTCCTTGATGCACACACAGGCACAGACAAAGCCAGTGTCAGTCAACACACACACACACACACACACACACACACACACACACACACACACACACGCACACCTGCTCCAACCTGTCCTTCTGTAGTTTTTCTTATGCTGGAATTAGCAAACTTCACTCACAAAATCCTACAACACTGGTTTGTTCCTATGTTAGATATAGACCCAGACTTGAGAGAGCTCAATCATTTCTCCAAGGCCAGAGCTGACATAGACTGGACCCAGCCTATCAGCGGTTCTAGTGGGAGATGCAAAGCGGCCATTCTGAAACCTTCTTGCCCTCCACACAAGCCCAGGCTTCCTGAACTGTGAATTAAATGGTTGTCCTAAAAACAGGACTGAGTCGAGAACTGGGAAGAAGTGGGGGTGAAGATGATCTGAGGACACAGCTCAGAGCCCAGCTGGTATGAATACCCTCTTGTTGGCATCACTAACCAGTGTTTCAGTATTTAGCAATAAGGACTCCCTGCATGCAAACCCAGACTAAGCCACCATTGCCAGTGTGCCTTGGATACCCGTGAGCTGCATGGACCTGCACACCACTGGTGCCTGGCTCAACAGTGCGCGTGTGAACAAACTTCACACCCAGCCAACCAGGTTCCAACTGCTCAGTTCACACCAGGCTATGTGAGTGTGCAGGAGCTTAGCAAGCCCGGCTGGACGGTAGCATGCCCAGGAAGCTCTTACCCCAGCCTCCTGAGCCATCTACAGGGCTCTCCAGAACCTGATGAGCAATGACCTGACCCCCCTTGCACACACCAGTGCCCTGGGCACCCAGAGTTCATTGTGGAAGGAAGCACACCCAGAAGAAAACGGATGGGCCAAGAAAGAACCAGAACTCTTAGGTCATTAGTCTTCCCCGGGTTGTTTCTCGGGGCTAGACTCCCTTCAAGCTGGATAGTTTGAGGCGTGTTCTGCTTTGAGTTTTACAAAGTACTTGCAGGGTAAGTTCATTCCAAGTTCCAGATGAAATTGAACAAGACCATTCCTCACACACTAGCACCTAAACCAAAGGGTTTTTTTTTTTTTTTTGTTCCACCTATCTTATCATGAACTTATTACCTGAACTGATTATTGCCTTTCTCCTTCAAAGCAGGGAGCACTGTATGTGGAGTGGGGGTGAGGAGCTCTCAGCCCGGGGAGAGCTAAGCGAACCACAGAAGGAGGTCTCCAGTACATGCTGTGCTGGTAAACACCGATGAACTAGCGTGTGATTAGCCAGACCTGGCTTGTCCAAATGTTTTATTCCTCCTCTCTCTTAAAAAAGATTAAGACAACAAATCAGTAGACGCTGTTTCTATACATAAAATTACACATATAAAAAAGGAAACCAGGAAATAACAAGTACTGGCCAGAGTATAGAGAAACTGGAGCCTTGTGTGTGTGTGTGTGTGTGTGTGTGTGTGTGTGTGTGTGTATGCAATATAAAATGGTGTTGCCTGTGGGGACAGCCTGCACACTCTTTGTAAAAGTCAACATAAAATTGCCATAGGATCTAATGATCCCATCTCTGGGTACAGGCACCCCAAAATTGAAAGCACATGCTCCAACAGGTATTTGAACACTCATGGTCACAGCAGTGATATCCAGAATAGCCCAAAGAAGGAAGCAACAGAAGTCCACAAACAAGCAGATAAACATAGTAGAGTGCCTAAGGCAATGGAATAAATCCTGAGCCACACTACTACTCCATGAGTAAGCCTTGAGGATAGTATCCTAAGAGCTAGAGGACAGTCATAAAAACCAACCGCTGTATGATCAACTTACGGGAGGTACTTAGGGAAAATGCATCGAGACTGAAGTAGAAGAGATATTTCAGACGGACAGGGGAAGGGAGACAGAGGGACCAGTGTTGGTAGTACTATGTCAACTCAATGACACCTAAACATGACTACATGGCATTTCCTATACGTCAGACACCAACTTCTCCACAAATGCCAACTCACTTGATCTCCTCAGCTGCAAGGGGGAGGCTGTGTAGAATTACCATTGTCCTCTCTCCTCTAACACCTCACTCGGAGCCACACTGATGACATTCAGCCCCAACACCATGTCATGAAATGCTGAGCAGCTCTTCATGACAGAGACCACCAGGCCTGGGGGACCGCCAACTGTGTCACATAGAATCAGAAGGAGAGAGCCCACTACTCCCACACCATGCAGAGTCCCAGAGTCCCGAGACACCAGACCACTCAACTCTCAGTACAATGGATTCAGTTGCTTTAAAGTAATTTCACAGGACCAGGGCCTCCAATTAGAATGAGAAGAAGTCTGGTTTAATTCTCTCTTTAAGACAAATGACTGCCACAAGACACAAGGAAGAGATTCTTGCTTTCTTATATTTCATATATTAACATATATATTGAAAAAGTTCACACCAAGGGATGGTCTATGAAAGAGCCCAGGAGGCCCCAGGATGAAGGTGCCACATTTAATAGGAACCACACTGAGGGGGTGGGCTGTGCTCTCTGGGTCTTACTTCATCGTCTGACAAATAGAAGTGGATTCTGTCCTCTCTTACCAAGTTCCGATAACTTAAGATGAGCTTTTCACGTACAGAAATACTTTTAAAATGTAAAATGCTGTTCTCACAATTCCAACTGCCAGGACTAGGGACCAGGAAGACAGTTCAATTGCAAAAGTGCTTGCCCCAGCACCCAGGTCAAAAGCTGGTACTACAGTGTGCACTTGTAATCCCACTGTTCAGAGCGGAGACAGGTAGATCCCTAGAGTTTGATGACTAGCCTGTCTAGCCAACCAGTGAGCTCCAAGTTCATTGCATGATGACATCATCTCAAAAAAAAAAAAAAAAGTTAGAGAGCAACTTAGGAAAACACCTGACTCTAACCTCTGGCCTCTGTGTTCAACTACACACACACACACACACACACACACACACACACACACACACTAAACAAACAAACAAACAAACCTAAATTAGTTGGTTGGCAAAGAATTCAATAATGATTAGAGGTAGCTCTCAGCCACTGCTCCTGGAGGTCTACTCAGGCCCTCATACACTGTCACTCAGCTATCCAGAAGGCAGTGAGGACACACACAGTCACAGTATTTCACTTCCGCTAAATCAAACACCTCTCTCACACTGCAGCACTCCGTGAATCTCTCCCCCACACCGCAACAGAACAAGAATACAGCCGGTCAGACACAACAATGCCATTGGCCATATAAACCCCTCTAAATCGGGGCTGCAAGCTCACTGCCTTTTACAGTATGTTTCATTTTATCATATTATTTAATAAGAACATCCTATTATACAACGTCAGTACAATTACCCAAATCAGGAAATTTAATATTGAGACAATAGTATGATCTATACTCGAGAGCTAACTCTTTCCGAGAAATGTCCAAGGCAGCTTTTTCCTTCTTCCTTTCTTCTATTTGCTTGCTTTTCAAGTGCTGGCACCGAACCCAGGAGCTCAAGCATGCTAGGCAAGTACCCCACCTCTGAGCTACATCCCTGGCCCCTGTGTACCTTCCTTTCTGTCCCTTTGCCTCTGGCTGTCACGCGTCTCCCCATTTTCAGATCTAGAAGGCTGTCAGCTTTTGTCTTTTTCCCATCTTTTGTTTTTGAAGATTTCCAGCCAGTGGTTTTTTTAATCACAGAACATCTGTTCACTTCAATCTATCAATGATCTCTTGGTAAGCAAGTAAGCATCTTTTGCCCTTGGGCACGCATGCAAAACAAAGGTTCTGTTTGGCTCCCGTGTATCACATGACTTGGGGTTGTCACCCTAGGAGTGAGGTTAACTTTAATCACTTGATTCCAGGGATGTGAGCTTTGCTTCTCCACACCTGTGGGCAACACTTTAAGACTGTGTGAACATCCTTTACTCACAAATCTTACATCCGTTAACGTAAGCATCTGTTGATCTTCTAATGTCAACGTTCCTTTTACCATTGCAAGGAAGGACCTCCCCTTCTCCCCGACTTATTTGTCAGTCTAGACCCCGGGAGTCTATATTCAATCTACCTCATGTTTCTATTATGAAGAGTGAATACGCCGGGCGGTGGTGGTGGTGGTGGCGGCGGCGGCGGCGGCGGCGGCGGCGGCGCACGCCTTTAATGCCAGCATTTGGGAGGCAGAGGCAGGCGGATCTCTGTGAGTTGAAGGCCACCACGATCTACAAAGCGAGTTCCAGGACACCTAGGACTATCACACAGAGAAACCCTATCTTGAAAAACTAACAAACAGAAACACACACACACACACACACACACACACACACACACACACGAATACATCAAAATGACTTTAAAGTAGACAAAAAGATTATCAAGAAAGGATCAAAAGTGAAGTTAAATAGTTCATAAAGTTGGTCTAGAGTCTAACTGGGTATGTGATGAGCTTCCACTACAAACCTACAGCTTAGTGGTGACAGTTCGCCATGTCCCATGAAGCCACCATTCCTGGGTTCTCTAGGCCCTGTGCTCATGCTCTGATACCCAGTCACCCATCTTCCCAGCAACCCTCCTAAGCTGACGTCGAGCCGGTCTTTACCGAAAACAGCGCACGCAGCTGAGGACGTGCCCAGGGCTTCGGTGCCAGGCAGCCAGAGACCGGGGTGTGGATTCTACGGCCTGTGCCCTTTTCCTACCAGCTCTGCCCTCCCACTAATATACGGTGGGACAAAGTTGAACTTTACAGTTTGGAAATCTATCATAACCTTTGCTTCCATCCATATCATATGCCAGATGACGACTGTATCAGAAGGAGGCCCTCTGATGAGGACACGATCTAAAACCTGGAAGTCATTCACGTGCGTGTGCCCTCACTGTAACTCACAGTCTTTGCATCACTACAGGGCAAAGGGCACTCCCATTGCTAAGCCCTTTCCAGGAGCCATTTTTTTCCACCAAGACACAGGTTGTACATATTTTCATCCTGTATATCTGCAGATTCAAGCAGACGAATCTGGCTATTACTCTTGGTATCATGCGTTTGATTTTTAGTTAAGGAAGAAGAAAAAAAAAAGGATGAGGGGCTATGCTGAGTAGTGTCTCAGGTAGGCAAGGTGAGGGTTTTGTTTTTGTTGTTTTGTTTTTTTAAATCCTGGGGGTAGCGTAAGGGGCCAGGTGTGTTCTCACGTTTGCGCCGTGGCTCTAAAACCGCAGCACGTGGGTGGTTCATCTGGTGTGAGACGGGGATACGTGCCTTCCTCTCCCTATGACACACACAGCTTACTTACACACTCTAACTACTACACAGCAGAGCAAGTCAACTCATAGGTCTGCAGCGTGACAAAGACTATAAATGTCACAACCAAGTTTTATTAATGCGATGGAATTTCCACTCAAGAATATGAACTGAGCGTTTAAAAAGTCTTTTAGCAAGTGATACTATAGACTAGCTTTTTAATACAAAGGCTAGCAATAAGGGACTTATAACACAAACCCCTGATGTGAGCATGCACGCATGCACACACACAAGTCCACTATTAAGAAATAGAGTAGGCGTACTGTCAATAAAGGTCATTTAGCCCAGACCATTTTGTACAGCTCCTCACCCTTCTCCACGGGCTTTAAATGCCTGTTAGTGCCTCCCCCAGAGGAGGGAACTACCTCACCCACAGGGATTCTTCCGGGTTTCCTTCGGGCTGCAGCTCTTTTCCCCCCTCATGCCCATTTCTTTATCCCAGTGGGCAGGATTTCCTTTGCTGCCTCCCTCAGTTAGTGGACAAAGCAGCTCCCTTCTGGCTTGTGGTACCAACGCGAGGGAGCTTGGTGCCATCGCCTGGGCCTCACAAATCCCGCCCACATCCCCTGCTGCTGCTACCCGGGGCAGCTCATCCTCGCGCCTACCCTCTTACACTGAGGGCACACGGGGGTCTCCAGTTCTCTTAAGCAAGGCAACATTTCTTTCAAGTAGACCTCCTTTCCATGTCTGTGGCAAGAGATGACTGTCTGCCGTTTGTCAGTCCACAAGCTAACGGGGAGACAGGATCATCACAGCCTAAGGCAGAGAGAGATACATCCTATGAGAAATAAAATGGCAAAGGGCACCTAACTGTCCCCATCTGAATGAAAAGTAGAATCCAACCCAAGCCCACACCTGAGCCTCACAGGTCCCCAACTGCTGGCTCTCTTGGAACTTTTCTTCACCAGCCAAGCCTCTCCCTCTCCCTCCAGGCACGCACTCTCTCCTCTTCTGACTCTCTTTCTCATATTCCATGACAAGCACAGCGTCTTCCCAAGTAGGTAGTTGAAGGTTGATGAGGAGGCTCAACCAGTGAGGTATTTGCTGGGCAATGAGTACCTGAGTGGATCCCCAGCCCTCATGCAGAACAGCTGGGGGTACGTGCCTATATTCCCAGCACTGGGGAGATGGAGACAAGGCTCTCTCTCCCCCTCTGTGTCTCTCTGTCTCTGTGTCTGTCTCTCCCTCTCTCTCTCCAGGGACTGAGGGTCTGGGTATATAGCCCAGCAGCAGATCATTTGCCCAGCACAGAAGAGGCCCTGGTTTCTATCCCCAGTCCCAAAGATAAATAAATAAACAAGCAAATAAATAAATAAATAATGATACTCTGGGAACTTCTATATTCTTTCCAGGAAAAAAAAATAAAATGGGAAACCGCCCACTGAAATGTGATAGAAAAGACCTACAGCACAAGGGAATTACCAGGCGGAGGAAGGGTCACCAAGCTTCCCAGGCTGGGAGGGTGCTGATGAGGAGCAGCAATGAAAACCAGATGCTAACTGCCACGGAGCACTTACAGCTGGACTAGATGCTCTCCTAAGCCCTTTATGAGACTAATTTAATCCTGACAAAAACCTGTGTGTGGGAGGTACGATTATTCCCACTTGTCAAATGATGGGACCAAGACACGGGGGCCGTGGACTCTACGTGATAATTTGTGGACCCTGGAGTGTCCCCACAGCAAGCTGGCTCCAGGCCTCAGCTCTTGGCTATGAAGTGAATTGCTAGGAGGTCTCTGCGAGTTCCTCTGCAGGTCAAAGAAACGGATACGAGTCAGGATGCACTAGGGTGCAACAGGGAACCTGAAGAAGTCCTGGTATTTATAACATACAGAAAGAAATATTCCATCTTTCAAAACAGTCAGCAGAAGCTCCGTGTGCTCTGCAGCTTGGCACCCATTATGGAGCAAGTCTTTTAGATAGCCCCGGCTCATCTGGGTGCTTCTTTTAACTGTCCTTAAACTGGGTCATCAAAGATAGATTAGATGTTTGCAAACAACCAATGTCAGCCTGACTCTATAAAATAGGGAGTAAACAGATCACTTTTATCTTACTTACCCTTCTTGACTTAAAATTATTGCCATGACAATTTCAAAGAAACGAGCAAAAAGCCAAGCATAGTGGCACAGGCCTGTAATCCCAACATCCAGAAGGCTGCAGCAGGAGGATCACAGGTTTGAGGCCAGCTTGGATTAGGGAGATAGCGTCTTAAAATGAACAAGCAAGCAAGCTAAGTAACAAACCCTTCAAAACTACTGGAGTTGCCAGGGAGGATAGTGGTTGCCTGTTTTGTCTTACTTAGCCTCAAAATGTCACAAATCAATTAGGTTAAAACAATGTTTTCAAGTTTCTTCTCACTTTGAAAATGACCGGGAGAATCTGTTGGTCACCACAGGCAGATAGTAAAGTGCTGAGGCTATAAAGTGGGCTTTGATATAAAATTCCCTGGCTTGGGCAGCATAAGCCTTTAAAGCCTCAACCTACTCATTTGCAAAATGGGACTGTTACCTATCCAGGTAGTGTCCAAGCAGGAAAGAACTATACTTAAGCAGTTTGTTTGTTTGTTGTTTGGGTTTTGTTGAGATATGGTCTTACTAGGTATCCCAGGCTAGTCTTGAACTTAAAATCCTTGCAGCAACCTCCCAAGGGCTGGGTAATGGGTGGGTCCCACCACAGTTAGCTGAACAGAGTTTAACAAAAGAACTATTGAAAAGGGAGAAAACATGTTATGTACCAAGGGCTGGGGATGCAGGGGGAAGCAACAGTAGAGAGCCATCACCTCCCCAGGTTTGAAGGGGCAGGAAGAGGGACGGGGTAACCAGAATCCAGCCAGAATTTAGCTGGAACAACAGCTGCCGAAGCAGGGTACCCTGCTGGAGCTGTGACTTTGAGCAGAAGAACCCAGACACGCACACACACACGCACGCACGCACGCACGCACGCACGCACACTCGTAACATCTCTCAAGCCACAGCGGCAGAGCCCATGCTGGATCTATAGCAGTGTGCCTCTCAGGACACAGGCACAGGTCAGAGGGGACGTGAGAAGAACCAGCCTGATGTCTCTCTTAAGGTTGTCATGAGCCAATCTTCTCATTATCGGTGATTTTATGCTTCTGTCCATTTTAATAAGCGACAAATGCCATGAGGGCAGGAAGTATCAGCTAATTCACTACTGGGCCAGAATGTATCTCAAAGCCTTGGATGTAGGAAGCCACTCTTACAAGCTCATGATGGTACTACTTTAAATAATGCAATTATTTAAAAAACAAGATAGGAACAAATTGTTATACAACTCAGAGAAGATGTATGGACCAGCACCTTAAAACCAGAGTGGGGGTCTAATTTCTGCCTCTGTTTGTTTCATTAGCTGGAGGGGTACGCATTGCTCCCCCCAACCCACCCCCAGAATATTAGCTTGGAAATACTCTGGTTTGATTAAAGCCATACATCTTCTCTAATGGCACTGAATTTTCCTGATTTGATTATATGAGTACAGTTAATTTCATTTGGGGGATCATTTAAGTTTAAATGTTTCAACCCAATGTAACTATGTCTATTCTTCATTTCTACTGAAGTTATTCTGAAAAGACTATAGGCATGGTGCTGTCCCTGAGAAGATTGCCTAGCAGTAAGGGAGAGAAAGCAGAAAGACCACAGGGTACAGTACCAACACATATAATCTCAGCACATGGTAAGCTGAGGCAGGAAGGTCACAAGTTCAAGGCCAGCCTGAACTATAGTGAGTCCCATATGTCAGCCTGGGAGATCCTGTTTGAAAACAAGAAAAGACAAAAGACCAACACCGTTCTCTAAAATCTGTCTGCCAGCTACCAAGCATGCTAAACACACGCGTGCCTACCTGTGTGCAGACCATGCCTACTGCTCCTGACAGCTGATTGAGATAGGGAGGTTTAAGATTTGTTTTTATTTTGTATTTATGTAAGTGTGTGTTCATGCATGCCACATGTATGCCAGTGCCTGCAGAGACCAGAAGAAGGTGTTTGATGCCCTGGAAATGGAATTACCTGATGTAGGTGCTAGAAACCAAATTTGGGTCTGCTGCAAGTACTTTTACCCCTGTGCCATTATCTCAAGCCCTGTGAAATGAGAGATTTCATGTTTGTATACTGATAAAGTAACCAAACTAGCAACTTTTTTTCTTTGAGACAGGGTTTCTCTATGTAGCTTTGCACCTTTCCTGGAACTCGCTTTGTAGACCAGGCTGGCCTCGAACTCACAGAGATCCAACTGTCTCTCGTTTCCCGAGTGCTGGGATTAAAGGCGTGCGCCACCACCGCCCGGCTCCAATTAGTAACTTTTAAAAGTTAAAATCACACAGAACAACTCACCATAAAAACGGCATAGGAATATCCAATTTATTAAAAACTTGAGCCACTGCAGAACTATGAAAAATAAAATGTGACTTTTCCTGCATATCTACCATGTATCCAAATTCTACTCCTGACTCCATTAGAAATCGCCATTAATGGTCTAGTGCGGTGCCTTTAAAACTATTTCATGGGGTGGGGCACTAGCTCAGCAGGTAAAAGATGGGAGAGGGGGTCAGCAGCTTGTACACAGTATGGCAGAAACACTAATAGAGGCCGTCAACAAGGCTAAAGAAGAGAAATGACTTCCGAAAAGTTGTCTGATCCCTGTGTGCATGCTATTGCACACAAACACTCAACATGCCTATATACAGACACACACATTAATAATAACAATAACAATAATAATAAATTTTTGCTGTGGAATAATCCTTTTGTACACTATGAATATGTACTACTCTCATTGATTAATAAAAAGCTATCAGGCCAGTAGCTAGGCAGGAAGTATAGGCAGGACTTTGGGAAGAAGAAGGCAGAGTCAGAAGAGATACCAGCCAGCTACCTAGGAAGAAGGATGCATAGAAAATTAGGTAACAAGCATGAACCACATGGCAAAGCACAGATAAGAAATATGGGTTAATTTAAATGTAAGAATTAGGTAGTAACAAGTCTGAGCTATTGGCCAAGTACTTACAAACAATATAAGACTCTGGTAATTTGGAAGCGGCTGCTGGGATGGGAAAACTCCGCCTACAAATCTTGTATGGAACTATTTCCCAAATGTTTACATACATATATACGTGGTTTACAAAAATGCTAATCATCATTGCATACATGTTTTCTGTAGATAATCTTTTTCATGCTATAGATTTTTTTGGTAAATTTCTTATATGATAAAGCTATTTCACTTTTTCAAGACTGCATATTATAACTTACATACATATTTTTTAAACCATTTCCCAACTACTCGGCATCTAAATTAGCACCAATTTTCTACATACTTCCAGTTTTTTCATTGTTTTTCTATAATATTCACAGTTCTTTTTTTCTACCTACAATTAATTCACTATTGATACAACATGGCAGACTTCTACTCAAGCTAATTTTCAGTTGGATCAGTGCCATGGTACAGTATAGGTTTAATAATTATGTGTGTGTGTGTGTTTGTGTGTGTGTGTGTGTGTGTGTTTGTGTGTGTGTGTGTGAGAGAGAGAGGGGGGGTGCATGTGTGTGTGTGGTGTGCATGTGTGTGTTTAAGTGGTTAAAAGTTCTTTAATTTTTCCAAAGAGAGGTGGGTCCACACCCCTTGAATGAGGGCAGACTTACAGTGGTTCCAATCAACTGAACACAGCAGAAGTCATGTTATGGGACTTACAAAGTCGGGTTATTAAAAGCTCATGCCTCTTCCATACAGGCTCTTGAGACATCAGCTCTCCTTGACTACAGCACCATGCTGGGAGATACCCTGGTAAACAGACTAGTTGGGACCAGCCTGCCTCTGGTATCAGATACATAAGCTGCCCCTAAGTGGAGATTCCAGCACCCAGCTGCAGTTTGAGTCTTTCCAGCCAAGGCTCATTAATTTGTCCAGTAAACAGAGCAGAAACAAGCTACCCCCTACCAAGTCCTGTCTGAATTCTCAGCCTGGAGAGTCAGTGAGCATAAGTTTGGGGATGACTTGTTATTATATGACACCATAGAACGGAACCGAGTGCATGCATAGGTCCACCCACCTTATTCGGGTTGTTACTTGTTCTCTCATCTGAAATTCTGTTACTTCTGGGTAGAAAGACAAACCCAAGAGTTTGAGATCTGGACTAGAACCTCCAATTAAACCATGGTAACTCTCCTGCCCTTGCTAACCAACGCGAGACATCTGTTCTCTCCACCTAAAGCATGGAGGCATTTCGAGAAAACTGAGAAGTGTGCTAAATAAATTGATAGCGAACTTGGGGTTGAAGGTCTAGTCCACCGCTCTGGACTTGAACCTCCCACAATGACTTTTATAGATTGACAGTCTTCTAATTTCAACAAATGGTGATGCATAACAAGAAAGAAATGTGCCTAAGGGCTCATAATGATTATAGCTAGTAAGAGTAAAACTTAATTTATAATATTCCATCTCGTGTTTTTCCCCTGCTAGGATGACAGCTTTATTACTTCCAGGTTTTTTTTTTTTTTTCTCAAAAAACAAGAAGTTGCCATACTGAGAAACTAGGAAGACAGAATCGTATCTGCTAGTTCATGGCCAAAGCCAGCTCCTAGTACAGAGCAGTGGGTAACCTGGGATCCAGCGCCCCTCTCTATCACCAGATACAGAGTTAAATGGCATTCAATTCACACAGTGCTCCATATCACATCCCCTCCCTCTCATTTTGCAGGTACCCAGCAGCCAACAGAGACAAAGGTTCAGAGAGCATCACAACTGCTCTTCATGTCTCCCCAGTCCCTGGGATGGATGCATACTGAGCTAAGAAGGCAAGTACCTGGGTGCCCATCACCCCCGGGAACTGAAACCACTAAAGGTAGCCTGAGAACCCTGTGAAGGGAAGCTTCCCTTGTGTGGGCTCTGCCAGAGTAAATGCAGGGGGTCAGCAAACACCTCAGATCTAAAGCAGCCCACCCGACTGCCTTTCTGGGCCTGTCCTGCTCCTTCCCATCCCATTCAGACAGTGTAGCCATCTGTCCAAGACTGTCCTGATAGAGCATTATCACAGCACCAGGGAGGTCTCTGCAAGCATTGGTCTGCCCATTGTCTGACCCTTCTCAAGGCTAGAGCAACCCATGGCCACAGGAGGTTTTGGGATCAGCCTTGTACAAAGCTGACTCTATTAAGCCTTAGGCCAACCCCACTAAGGAGCATCATCTCATCCCCCTGGATACAAGTGCCAATTTTCTTTAGCTGTTAAGAGCTGGTACGTACTGGAGAGACTCATTACCCCACCTGTGGCCTGAAGACCCAGGAGCTAGTCCTGCCCCGAGCCCAGCCTCACTGGAGCAGAATCCGCAATTAAACTAAATTCTCACACGACGTCTACGTGTGGGCAGCTCTTCAGTGGAGAACCCTCATTTGGTACTGGATACTTCCGTCCGAGTAATACCCAAGGCACTAGTCACAGCAGACATTTTGGAGAAAGGTTTTTAAAAGGCATAATCCTTTCTTACAGAAAGATCTCATTATTCATGCACTCTTGATGTGGGGGAAGGGAGCCCAGATCACTTCATCTCAAAGCCAAATCCAAGGGCATGAAGGTGAGGGCACTTCATCTGAAATCACCACCCACCATCACAAGCACTAATTGGTCTAGTACACGGCATTATAAAAGCTTCAGGTGGGAGCCAGGCCAGAGGAAACGGCCACACAAAACAAGATGTTCAGTAACTGAATGTGTTTCTTTACTAATAGTAATGAGTCTCCACCAGGGATATCTAGCAGTGGCTGGAGACTTCTCAAGTTGTCATAAATGACAATATATAATTACAAGGTACAGACCATCACCCCCCTCAAAAAAAATCCAGCAAAGAACTCCCTCTTGTGAACCATCTAGATAGAAGGCAAGGTGAAGGTCTGGCCTCAGGATTCAATGGCATGTTCCTTTCTCTCCTTCCTCCAGACCCTCTATCACATACTTGTCACCCCAAGAAGCAGCTCCAGAAGTGGCCTACATGCCTCCTTCCTCTACAGCTTCCCCCCTTGGCTCTAAGAAGAGCCTGCCACCGAGTATGTGACAGCCTGGAGACAGAGAGTAAGCAGGTCCTGTCCTTCCAGCAGGAAGGACCTGCTTGTCCCGTCATTATTCACGCAGCCGAGGCCCTGGATTACCTAGTGTAGAATCCTGCATGTGCTGTGAGAGTGAGAAGGGGCCACAGCACTCCTTCAGGCTGCTCCCTCGGGTTTGAAAGGGACCACCATCCTGGCGGACCACCATCCGCACAGACCCTCTCCTTTAGGAGAGAGAAAAAGGAGACTGAGCGAAGGAATAATAGCGCAAGCCCCAGCTTTTGAAAGTGCAGACAACTATTGAATGGCGCCTCTAGCTTTAGCTCAACGTGGCTGAAAAGGAACCCCGGCTCATTCCTGCTCTGAAAGGCACCCTCCGGCATCCTTTCCCACTGTTTCGGCTTCCCGTCTTCTAACTTCTAATCCAAGACTGCTGTAAAGATGCTGTCTAGGGTAGTCAATCTCATTTCACTGAACCAAGAAAGACTGGTCCTAAAGGGCAGGAAAACCATGCGTCCTGGCTTGACCAGCATCATTACCCATAGGCCCCTCTCCTAGGTATCTCAGTTTGGACAATGAATTATAACCTTTCTTCCGGGGCATGCAATTCCCAGAGAACAAAGCTGCTGGCTTGGCATGCTTTTGCAGAGCACTTTAAGCCACAGACCCTTCAAGTTAAACTCATGTGCAATTATGTCTAATTTGGCCCTTGCCGGTGATGTGCCCAGTGACCGAAATCCTGCTCGCAGGAAAATGACTGGACGCTGATGAAGGGAAACCTGGGGCTAAGCAAACACACTCTCATCTTGTGACTTGAGGGCATCAAGAAAGGAGGAGATTGGCACAAGCCATGGGAAAAACCTGCTCCGCACCAGACCCATGACATTACCCAAGAGTTTACAACTCGAACTCAAGTCAAATTCCAACTGCCAACCCCGGCATTGCATGGAGCATTCCGGGTTGCTGTGTGTGTGAGCTAAGCCAGGAGACACAAAGGATGTCAGGGATCTCATGGGGTACAAAAAGGTAAGGGTATCGGAAGGGCGGGGTCAGAGAGCTGAGCACTAGCCATTCACTGCATCCCACCGATTTCCATGAAGATGCTGATGCTGATTGCCACAAAGACTGTGAGCCTGGGTAGCACAAGTGTGGACAGGGAGAACGTCTCTCATGGTAGGAAGGAATCGCATAAAAACCAATGTGATTTCTTCTTTAAATATGATTACAGGTCTCTCTGGGGAAAAGGAAGGCTGCAGAACAGGAAACATCATTCTGTTTAAAACAACTGTTAACAATTTGACCCATATCCTTCCAGGCTTCCCTCATACAATCTAGGTTCTAACTCCCCTAGCGCGGCCTGTTTTTTCACTTTATTACATAAGCATTTCTCCATATCATGATAGACTATTTATTTAAGCTGCGTCTGGGATTCTCCAGTGGCAACATGAACAGCTGCTTTGCTATTCAGACTTCAGAAGTCCATGCACAACAGAAAGGAGCAAATCAGGAAAATGAAAAAGGGAAGAAACAATAAAACGCTAATGAAGACGCCATCTCCCCAAATAGTCTCAGTCCACAGCTTGGTGAGTTTTGGAGACTTCTTTCCATCCTGCTGGACCGTAACAAAGACAGCAGCCTCCTGACCCTGCAGTGGAGCACACTCAGGCTCTAGCAGGGCAGGCAGACCAGGGGAGGAAATGACAAAGACGCCAGGCTCCATCACCAGGTGAGAAGGAATGCCAAGGAGAGGGAGCAGAAAATGTGTCTGGGGTGTTTGGAGAATCCTCAACCACTGGGGCATCATGGTCCCATCTCTGGATTCTCTTCCTCTCATCCATCCTTTCACATCTCCCGCCCGCTGTGTACTCTCAACCAAACCTTACTCCCGCAATCTTCACAGAGTGCTCCTCCTCCCCTTTTCTACTCACTGAGCACTCTGCCTGCCCAGCAAAGGCTTAGTGCTTCAAAGCTTGTCCTAAGGACATTATCAGACAGGGACTACAGGAGCCGTAGTGTCAGAAGAGATACCCTAAGGAGATACGTGCCCCTTCCTTTGGCTATCAGACTGTTGAGACCAACGACCACTACGGAATTATAATTCCTCCACGAATCCCATGCCGGAAGATGGGAAAGGCTGAAGGCCTGGTGCCTGCCAGAGGTGGAACTTGTTTCCCAGGAAGGGATTTCACACAGTCCTGGGATCACATTAGAGGACAGGACAGAGTCAAGACAATGTTAACGATGGGTAGGACCACACCTTGACCAGGACTACATTGTTATGTCCCTGTTACCCTCTACTCAAACCCAAAGCTCGTGTCCAGACCCCCAGAAGGGCTGTGAGGTGGCTATGAATCCTGACCACCTGAGACCCATCCCTAGAATCCACATGGTGGAGAGAGCTGACTCCACAGCTATCCTCTGACACTTCCAAGTTGTCCTCTGACCTCCAGACATGTGCCTGGTGTGCATGTCCTCCTTGGATGAACAAGGAAGTAAGAAGTAAATAAATAAGTGTATATTTTTAAGACCTCTGAATATTTTTTTTCTAGACCTCTTTATTTGCTGTTCTTCCTGATGTCGTCACATTGAATAAATCTCCTCTCTATCACAATTATCTGCCTCTTTCATTAGCATATAGGGTACAGGTGGCTGAACCTCGCTTATTGGGACAGCCAGGTCCCAAGCTTTGAGCCTAACAACTCCATTAACACTGTGACTTTGCAACTTCAGATCACAGAGAGAAAGCCAGGGCTGAGAGGTAGTAGATGACAAAGCCACATGGTTCTAAGCCAAGGCACTATGGCCCCATGGGAACATCAGCTCCCTGGGGGTGGGGGGCAGCCCCGGCACAGCTCTGTTCAAGGAACACTAATATCTCACTTCTTTCCCGCAGCGTTTTGAGGGTTATGAAGTGGGCCTGTCTACAGAGGTGAAGCCATCAGGTAAAGGGAAAAGATCAATGAAAGCAGCGGGACTATAAATACACTGGAAACCATGCTCAAGCCCTTCCCAAATTCTATAGTTACATTCCAAATTTGGCCGTGCTTTCTATCAGCCGCAGCAAAATACAGAAAGTGGATATTCATAAACACAAGTTATGCACTTATTTCAGAAAGTCCCGTTGCTATAGAAATTCTCTTGGAAACATTATCTGTCTCAGCCATCCACTCTGATCAAAGGGCTTCTAAATGAGTCTATTTTCTGCTGAACTGTTGGCTAAACCCTACAGTCGCTGCAGTGTAAACCTGACAGAAACTGTTCTAAAAAGGGACCGCATCCTTCCCCAGCTCTCATACTCCGCATGCGCTAGAGGCGCTAGGAGAGAGTTGACGACATGGGAGCGGCTTGCTCCACCGCTGCGATGCTGCCTCCATGGGTGGATGTGGGCATGCACTCGCTGTCTTCTCGCTCAATCCTTACTGTGATATCTGCTGCTTCTACATCCCTCCTGCTCTCTCTCCCTCCTTTTAGACAATGGCTTTTTAACCTTGGTGAAGAGCAAACCCTAATGTAACAGCAGACACCGGGGCTAGGAATGGAGCTCCAGTTGTGGAACGCCTGCCTGACATGTGAAAGAGTCTACATTTGATGGACGATGAGGATGAGGATAGTGATGAAGATGATGAGGATGGTGGTGGTGATTAATATACATGAGCACCAGCTAACCCCACTCCCTGGAAATGCATGTCCTTCTTTAAGACTAGCCAGACACTGTGCTAGGACATCTAGAAGTCCTCCTTGCCCCAAGTTGAATGGCTATTCTAAATGGAAGGGTGACAATTTGTCACAGCAGGAACACAAAGGAAGATAATACAATGGCTAAATACTTTTACCTTGAATACAGAGTACAAAGGAACCAAAGTTAACTTTCAATTTGAATTCAACAGGCATGGTGGGTCCAAAGCCAGGATTCACACTACCTGAGTTCAAACCTTCATTCCACTACTGCTGAGCCAAATCTTATGCAAGTACTTAATCTGTCTGAACCTGTTTTCCCAGGAGTAAAATGGGGCTAATACGGAAAATCCTAGAGAACTGGTATAAGGATTACATTGGATAATTCATTTTCTTTTAAGCGCTTAGGAGCCAGCAGTGGGGGTATTATGCCTGTAGTCATAGCACTTTGGGAAGTAGAGGCAGGAGGATCAAGAGTTCAAGGTCATATGTTGCATACATATAGAGTGTGAGATGAATCCTGTCTCATAAATAAATAAACAAATAAATAGGGTGCCTAGAATAGCACCTGGCACACACAAGCATTTGGATGTGTTTGTTGCTGCTAGCACTGTTAGAATAAAACTGGCAGAGGAGAATAAAACCAACACCCCCCCCTCTTAAGCTCAGTCTATACTGTCACGTCTCATCCTGTTACCTCTGACCACATGTGAAGCATATTCTCCTCAGGCTCTCCAAGGGAGTCAGGACAGGCTTGAGGCCTGGACATGGGATCTCAGTTTTCTGCTGAAGTGGGATTATCTTGAGTTTCAAAACAGACGAGGTTCTTTTGCAGAGCCAACATTTTTCTTGTTAAATAACCCTGGGAACTCCACACAGTGTACTTAGCACAATCTCTAAACTAATCATTAAGAGGTAACAACGGGGAAGCAGGGCGTGGTGCTACATGCTTGGAATCCCAGCACTTGGGAGGTAGAGGAAGAGGCATTGGGAGTTCAACATCATCATAAACAGAGCTGACTCAAGGCCAGCCTGGAACACATGAGACCCGGCCTCAAATAAAACCCATTACACCAACAGCTTGGCGACATGGAATTAGACTGTGGTTCATACAGAGTTCTTGGCTCGTGGCCAGCCAGGGAATGGAAGAATAAGTAGCCTCCAAATTCCATAGTCTGCCTAGCCCCGAGTTCGCTTTAGCCAAAGCAGAAGGAAGCCTGAACCACCCAAACATATGTGCTTTAACGACACTCCACCGCACCGCAGCAATCCATAACAACTTCTGTGTTCCCTTACTTGCAGTTCAGTGACTTAGAGCGGCAGCTTTCACTCACCCTTACCACTCACTCACTCCTCATACTCCCTAAGATCCACTGTTCTAGAGGTCTCAGGTTGCCAGTCCCAAAACAGCTGGCTAGAAAGGCCAAGTCCAATCAAACAGTAATAAGACATTTAAAAACACCAGCTTCTGGGGACAGTTGGGATTACCTAAGCATCTTTTAAGCATATTATATTATTCTTAATAGCCTATGGTGAATGTGGGCCTTCTAAGCAGCAAATGCTATACATAGACTAATTACTCCAAATGCAATTATAATTATCTCTATTTTACAGGCGAACTTAGCATCTTGCTTAGGTCATATCACCAGCATTTGAAGGAGCTGGGTTAATACACCAGAACAATATTGTATTCTTAAATCCCATATGCTCTGGGAAAGCAGCCTTTAATTCACTTTACACTACTTAGACAGAGATCATAGACGACTCCTTTTCCATGCACCATTCCAAACTGCCAATCAAAAACTTAAGAAACTCTCTTAAAAGTCATGAAAGACAAATGAAGCTCCACTCTAACCCTGTCCTGCATATCTCCTCAGATTACCAAGAAATAAATTTGCCACAGCTCAATTTAAGCCCATAGCACTTAATTCTCTATGAAGAAAAGAGAGATTCACACACAGCCTCCTGGGAGGTCATCTGCACAGGAAGCTGACGTCTGCGATGCTAACAAGAACACATTTAAATGCAAAGATACTTCATCCTTCAAAGTGTTCTTCAATTTACTCCATTTAAAGTGAGGGGTACACTGTGGCTTCTCAAATGATTAAACAAAGAATTGCCAATGTAGTCCAGCAATCCCACTTACCGGTACATATCCAAAAGAAGTGTACAAGCTGTTCACAGCAGCTTTCCCCCCCCCCCTACAATAGCCAAGTGGCCATCAACAAACCAACAGATAACATGGTGTGTGTCCACGGTGTCCACACATCAAGACGATGACTTGGTTTTGTTCATAAGGAAACACTGGTACACACTGTGACCCGGATGAACTCTGAAGACATGCTCAATGAGACGTGCCTGGTCCAGAAGGCCTAATACTAACTGCACGATGTCACCTGCATGAGGGGTCTACAGCAGCCATTAGAGGGGGGCAATGGTGGGGACAAGGCTGTGGGTGGAGGGAAGATCGAGGAACTGCCACTTCCTGAGTCCAGAGTTTCAGTTGGAGAAGATGAAAAGTTCTGCAGAGGGACAGGGATGGCTCACGTAATTCCTTAAGATTAGTTTTAGCATAAAATAACGGGTTTTTATTATGTTCTCCTACACACATATCATCGTATATTGCTCATATTTGCTCCCCACATTCCCCACCACTGACACCATTCCTAGCCCTAAATAATTTCCGTCTTTGCTTTCATATCACATACACCTATGATCTATATTTATTATCTTTGTTCTTTGAGATAGGGTCTCACAGTGTAGCTCTTGGCTGGCCTGGAACTCACTCTGTAGACCAGGCTGGCCTTAAACTCAGAAACCTGCCTGCCTCTGCCTCCTGAGTGCTGGGATTACAGGCGTGTGCTAGTACACCTGGCCTTGTATGGATATTTAAGTCTAGATTTTGCACATGAGAAAATATGCAATCTTTTGTTTTCCCCCACACCCTTCCCCTCTCTTGTTCTCCTTCCCCTCCCGTTAAATGTCCTTCTGATGTCACCAGGCCATGGTAATTTATATTATATGTCAGGTTTGAACTTCTGTGAAGTTTCAAGCCTCGGCTGTACACTGTTATCTCCAGGGAGGTTTTTAAAAAGTATCTATCTACTCATCACTGGGAATGGCTGCCCTGACAGACACACAAAGGAAATAGACATTCATGAGGGCACCTACATCAGGAAACTGGCCTGGAATCCTCAGGGACCCAGTGTCATTGATGGTAGGAGCTGCCCCCTCCAGGGAAATGAAAAAAATGCGTGGTCCTGAGGATGAGTCTGTGGAAGAAGGTGTCCTCATTCTTGGCAGCTGAGATGTATGCTAAAGTGTTTAGAGGTGAGCTGTCCCAAAGCCTGCAGATGAATGGGTGGTGCTCTATTAACCCATGAAGGAGCTAAGAGAAAGAAATGAATGAAAGACTCTGAAAGTTCAAACATTTTTAAATGAGGAGAAAAAAACTAATAGCCTAATTTGATTATTTTTGGTCGAGGGAAAGTCTCATTTGTGTGTGTGTGTGTGTGTGTGTGTGTGTGTGTGTGTGTGTGTGTGTATGTGTGTGTGTGTGTGTGTGTGAGAGAGAGAGAGAGAGAGAGAGAGAGTCAGTCAGTCAGACAGACAGACAGACATTTTCTTTAGCCCTTCACCCACTGAGAGGCAGCTCGTCTGATTTTGTAACTTGGCCATGGTGAGCAGTGTGTGATAAACACGCCCAGGCAGTACCTTTGCAGTTAACTCTGATTCTTTTGAACACACACCCAGGAGTGGTGTGGCTGGATCAAATGGGGGGATCTATACTTAATGGGGGGGGGGCTTCCATGTTAAGATCCACAGTGACAGCACTAGTTTTCTACCAGCAGGGAATGAAGGTTTATTTTTCCTTGTGTTCTCACCAGCAGGTGATGTCCTCTTCCGGGTGACAGTCATTCTGACTAGGGGTATAAAAAAGAGAGACATGAAAAGTAAAGGGAGAGACTGCTAGGGATGGAGAAGGCAAGAGAGAGAAGATGAGAAACCACAACAGAGTCAGGGAACGTGATCAAAATATGTCAAGTACATTTTGAAATGTCGTAATAAAATCCCTTTATATAATTAATGTATGCTACTAAGTTACTTTTAAAGGCAAAAATGATAAATGTATCTTATAATAATTAAAGTAAGAAAATTAAGATATCCTGCAAGAACATCCCCCGAAACAAACAGAAGATCTAGAGGACAGCATCTTGGAAACCAGCGTTTGCTTTGTAAAGTTCCTTAGAGTTTAATGGGCAGCCATGTTGTCTTGTTAGGGTTTCTATTGCTCTGAACACCATGACCAAAAGCAACTTGGGGAAGGAAGGGTTTGTTTATCTCACACTTCCAGGTAACTATCTGTCATTGAGAGAAGTCAGGGCAGGAATTGAGATAGGAACCGGGAGGCAGGGGCTGATGCCTAGGCTACAGAGGAGTGCTATTTCCTGGCTTGCTCCTTACATCTTGCTTTCTTATACTATCCAGAACCACCTCCCCAGGGGTGGCGCCACCCCTGCTGAGCTGAGTCCACTCTCATCAATCATTGATCAAGAAAAGATACTGCAGACCCGCCTACAGGCTAATCTTATGGGGGTATTTTCTTCTTCCCAAATGACTCTAGTTTGGGTCAAGTGAACAAAAAACTAACCAGGTTACAGGTTGACCATAATGCACTAGATCTCTAAGCCAAAAGGTGATACTGTGACAGCATGGCCCATAGTTCGGGAAGTGCATCTAACACGTGACAGCGATACCTGTGCTCAGCCCTGGGAGAGCTCAACCTCCAGCTGCCCCAGAGCCCACCACACCTCCACTACTTTCCCAAAAAAGAAGTCACAGCATCTCGCCTTGTTAAAAAAAAAAAAGTAAGTTCTCTACCAACAGAAAAGGAAACAAATTGCCTTCCCCAGCCTTACTTGTCCCCTCCCCTCCTGTAAAAACCAGAGATGGCTCCGGTCTCATACAACGTCTTTCCCTTCAGCAAATACTTTTCAATTACTCCAGATTGGAGAAACTCCTCTGGGAAAGGCTTCCCAGTTTTTTAGATTCCTACCATTCATTAGCAGTTTCAATGTTTACACTTCCTATTAGAGAAATGGTCCCATGGACAAAGAAGGCTCTGGCTAAAAGGTTTAAACTTGGAAAACCAAACTTACACCTTTCAAGCTAGAGGGAAAAGAGAGAGCTCATTTCAAACCAGAGTCCCCCAGAAAAGCGGGGGCCACAAAGATAAAGTGGGTACTACCTCGGAGGCCAAGGATCGGAGGCTGTGTACCCTTTGCAACCCTGCGAAGACCAAAGAATGAGTTGTTCGAGGAAGTTGCCTAATTGTCTACTCACACCACCAGGCACGTACATACTGAAACGGCCTCCCGAGCCTTCTCCCTTGCCTCACGGCCCTTTGGAGGGGAAGCAAACATGAACCCATCTTCCAGATGTAGAAGCCACACCCAATCTCATCTAGTAAAGCATCACTCCATCCCACTGCCCTTGGCCTCACATTGCTATTGCTCACTATTCCACGTTGGTAACGTTTCCAATTCTGTCTCAATTTTGCAACACATTGCAGTGTATAGAACGGTGGCTTCCAAAAGCCAAGCAGGATCAGCCTCCTTTGTTGTAGCTGTACACCGTTCACAAATGTTTGCCTCTCCTTCTGAGGCACTGTCTGGTTAGGAGACACTGAAGGGCTTCCTGTCATGTGATGTTAGGTCTTGGTCACACGTGACCCATAAAGACACCTAATCTGCTAGCTCTGAGTAAGGTCCATGGGACAAAGACACTTTCTGTCTCTTGTGGAATGAGGGGATGATCACAGGTGGCCTACCTCTTTCCGGGTTGTAAAGAGTTCTCCTTTTAAGTCAAGAGAGCGGTCCCCTGCATTCATGTCAGCAATCTTCAGTCGCTGGAGACACTACCTGTTTCATTATTATCCTTTGCAGATGAACTTCCTACACACTTGTTTAGAAATGCCGAAGAGCTACTGCCTCCTTGGGTTTTCCCTTCACCATTGCTGTGTTTGCTCTGCTGATCCTTACACCTTTGATTCAAACTTTATCTCATTTCAACTACAACATCTCAACAGAGTCCTGAGACCTCAACACTGCATCAGTCAGCCTCTCACACACACATACTCATACCATTATGCATACACATACGCATACACACACACACATATATATATACAAATACACATTCTCATATGCATACACACATATGTATATATACACAGACACATTCTCATATGCATACACACACACACACACACACACACACACACACACACACACACACACCAGCACACCTGGAAACTGAACCATCACAAGTCCTCCCAATAATAACAGACATGCTCTACAGGCTCCAATATTCTCAAAGCAGAGTTTGTGGCTACAAAGAACCCTGTATCTTGAGAAGCAGAAGGTGAGTGCTTTAGCTTTTCTAACTCTAGAAATGCATGTCAGAGAAAATTTGGAGGAGATGGGAAAATGTTTAATCCCTCCATTATCTCAGTACAAGGGAACAGTGGCATGATCATTCTCTGCCTTTTTGATTAAAATTAAGTGTAGAAACAGGTGACATAATCTATGTACCAAGTGCTGGGGACACAGTATTGACTCAAAAAGCACACTCCTGACACTCATCAATTTTATTATGTTCTATTTTACTCACATTATTCTCAGAGTAATGTGGTACAATGTTTAAAAAAAAACACGTGTGGTTTTTTGTTTTTTTTTTTTTTTTGAAAAGTAATACATAGTGAAAGAATATTTCAAATAAATAGTGTACCGATCCTTGCTCCCAGTCTCTCTCCTACAGGCAATCTCTAAAACAATTCCACAGAACTTTCTAGAAATATCACACAAATACAGGTTAAATGGAGCATTCCTTGTTTGGTGACTTGTTTGTCTGTCTGTCTTAATGGACCAAAAGTACACATGCAGAGGTTCCAAACCACCACAGAAAAGCACATTAGAAATTTCATTTCTTTCTCAGAGTTCACCTCACTAAATATGCAAACTTACAGCCACAGCTCACACTGGGGAGGTATAGAGAAGCACAAACTACTATTCGCTGGTTCAGACTAACAATAGCAAACACTTTGCAGGAGACATGAGGAGAAAAGCTTCGAGGCTATCCCCAGAATCAACGCCAAAGGATGGACCTGGTTTGCCTGGAGAGGAAAAGTATCTTTATATGCTTTTTTTTTTTTTTAATGAATGTTTTCCATTTGCAGAATAAAAGTCATTAGTAAATGCAGAACAAAGCAAGCACATGTTTGTATTAGTTCTGTAACGATCATTTCTTGGACAAACTTACCAAGAGTTTAATAGGCAGCAAGGCTCCAGGAAGCCGCCTTATTAGAACTCACATGGGAAGCAGAGTGTGGGGGGTGAGGGGAAAGCTCATTCCATGAGGCTGTGTGACTGACAGCTTGCCAAGTCCTCCAGTGCAACCCTGCAAAGCCTGCTCAGTGAGCCCACAGCCCGGGCAAAGAATGAGAACGCCATCTACTCAGGTTCCCATTATGGCATCTGCCAAGTTTGGCTCATGGCAGTGGCTCCTTTTGGGGAAGTGGGAAGTAGGGGGGTGGTGAATGATTATATGAAATGTAGGGTTTGAACCCGAAATGTTCCCCACTGAGATACAAGCCTGTATTCTCACACCCTTGTTCCCTAGACAACAGTGCTATTTTGGGAGACCGTGGAACCTTTAAAAGATGAGGTTTGTCTGAAAAAAGTGGGTCATTAGGTTGAAAGTTATAGTCAGCAACCAGTGCCTGCCTCTCTCTGTGTCATGGCCTGCTGTGATGTGAACGGTCCCTGACACTGCTCCTGCAGCCATGAACTATGTTGCTCCACCACGCCCTCTCTGCCATGATGGGTTGAAATTCTCCGAAACCGTGACACCAAATCAGTTTTTGCTCCTCTAGGTTACCTTTGTAGGGTATCATGGGAACAGCAATGTAAAAGTAGCTAGTACGGAAACTCACTGGAATAAATAATTATAATAATAGTAATAATAAATAAAAAGGAAAGGTAGAAAGGAGAAGGTACAAAAACAAATGAATCAGCTGAAAGTGAAGAGCCAAGGATTTTTATTTCTTGGGGGGCAGTGCTGGGGACCAAGCCCAGGATCTCAAGCACACAAGGCAAGAGCCCGAGTCCCAGCCCCAGCCCCAACCCCAAGGTTCTCCAGCACCCTAGTTACCACACAGTTCAGCTTCACTGGGTCTGTGAACTTCAAACTTGGCGAATGTTCTGGAAGCAGTGAGGTCTGAAGGATGCCTAACGAATCCAATGTACTTCCTCCTCCTCCTCACATCCCTGCCAGCCTCCCACAGGACAGCTACTCAGAAAGTCGGCTCACCCTGGCAGTAAACCACAGTGGAAGCCAGGCAGAACAGATCAAGACATTCCCAGTGGTTCCTTCTCTTTTATCTGGCACTAAACCTTCAGAGCAGCAGCAGCGGCAATGGCCAACTTAACTTTTGAAGACGAAATGAGACAGGAGAAGGATCACTAACTTTGATGACTCGGATAGGCTGCTGATAACTGAAAGATCACTGTGAGGACAACACAGAAACCCAAACCCCCTCCAGCCTTGTTTGAAAATACTAACAGAGGACAAGAGTTTAAGTGAACATCTACAAGGATTAATTTGATCCCCAATCAAATTAATAGACAGAACTCGATGTCCTCAGAAAAGACTGAAGAACGTTCATAGTCTCAAAGGAAAAAGATAGGAACGTAGATATACTTTGCATTGAAGGGGAAAGAGAGCTGGGAGGTAGAAAGAGAAATGAAGCAATGATGGATAAAGGGGATTCCACCTTTGGAATATACCCTGGGTACATACAGGTCCGTATAAAACCATTTAACCCTTTATGGAGAATGCACTTTTCCAACCACATGTTGCAAATGAGAGCACACAAAAATTGAAATAACTTGCTTGGGATCCACAGGAGAAAGCAAACCTAAACTCGTGATGAAATGTCTACTCTTTCCTTCAGAACTGGTGATGGAAATGAGTGCCTTGTTTAGATAAAAAGTAGAATAAAGACATACCAAGCTAAACCTAGAACAGCAGCCTTCATTGAGTATCTTCCAGGTGCCAAAGGGCAGGGTACTGGCTAGATTCCTAATTAAAATAATTGTCATATGCAAATCAAATCAGCGTGGCTTGAGCCAACCGCAGGAAATACATTATCAGCAATACTTAAAATTGAACTTGTATTGCCAATGAAATATGAGAACTGAGTGAATCACCAGGAACTAAGCTACTTGAGTTGAACCATGGGCCCTCATACACATGCCAAGCCAGTCGCTCCCACTGAGCACAGCCTGATCCTTCCAGCCCTTGATTTAGGTTCAATATGGGACAACCTCCCCCCATACCCTGCCCAAGATAGTTCTGAATCCCTGGGCTCAACTGATCCTGCTACCTTAGCTTTGTGGGTAGTTTGGTCTGCCAATGCACATGACCACAAGCATCTAAATGTTTGTTGTTGTTGGGTTTTTGTTGTTGTTTGTTTTTGTTTTTTGAGCCAGACTGCTCTCAAAATCATGGCAGTTCTTCCTCTTCAGTACGAGGTTTGCATATGTAAGCCACTGCACCCAACTCCGTTTTTTTAATTATTTATTTATTTATTTGTAGTTTATGTACATTGGTGTTTTGTCTGCATGTATGTCTGTGTGAAGAAGGTGTCAGATCCCCTGGAACAGGAGTTACAGACAGTCATGAGCCGCCATGTGGGTGCTGGGAATTGAACCTGGGTCCTCTAGAAGGCTCTTAATCGCTAAGCCATCTCTCCAGCACCCCCCCCTCAACTCTATTTTTTAAAAAATATACAAAAAAATATCTTCCTTCAGTAGGAACAGAATAATGAAAGCAGTTGAGAGCTTTCTCAACCAAATTAAGCAGTTCATATCTGCAATCCAGCACTCAGGAGGCTGACAAAGTAGAGTAATACCAGACCAGCTCTGTGCGGCATAGCAAGATGCTGCCTTTCCCCAAAATAAAACAAACAAAACAAAATACAGTTTTTCTCTGGCCCATCCTGCATAGTAAGACCTTGTCAAGAAAGAAAGAAAGAAAGAAAGAAAGAAAGAAAGAAAGAAAGAAAGAAAGAAAGAAAGAAAGAAAGGAAGGAAGGAAGGAAGGAAGGAAGGAAGGAAGGAAGGAAGGAAGGAAGGAAAGAAAGAAAGAAAGAAAGAAAGAAAGAAAGAAAGAAAGAAAGAAAGAAAGAAAGAAAGAAAGAAAGAAAGAAAGAAAGAAGGAAAGAAGGAAAGAAGGAAAGAAGGAAGGAAGGAAAGAAAGAAAGAAGGAAAGTTTCTCTCCTTTGGGAATCTCAAGCTACAATCATATTTATATTTCATCAATTGCAAGGTGAACACTCTCATTTCTCCACAAGGTGCGGAGCCTGGACACACTCGTATCCTTACATCTATTCAAATTATCTCTACTAACTTAGTGAAAAATTCTTAACACTGTGAGTAAATGAATGAAAACAGTGTGAGTTATCTAGAGGAAAAAGCAAACACATCCTAATTAGAAGCCTGAAACTGGCAGGCACTGAGGTCTCCAGTCTGTATGAGGTTCTGCAGTTCATCCAGCCTTCCCATGTCTTAGTTTGGCTTCTAGTGCTGTGATAAACCACCATACCCAAAGGCAACCTGGGAAGGAAAGGGTTTGTTTGGGCTCACGGTTCCAGCGAGTCAGGGTCCATCACCACCACGGGAGGGAGGCATGAGTGTATGGGGGCAAGAGCAGCAAGCAGAGAGCTCACATCTTGAACAAGGGTGAAACAGAAAGCATGAGGTAGAAGTGGCTCGGCCATTCACAACCAAAACCTGCTACCCGTGACGTACTCTCTCCAGCAAGGCCCACCTACTAAACCTCCCAAACAGCGCCACCATCTGGCCACCAAGTGTTCCAACACAGGGGCCTCTGGGGGATGTTCTCATTCAAACCACCACACACTGACTCTACCAGCTCGTCTTCCCCCGCAAACCACTGGGCAGCCAGTCCACAAAAACTAGATAGTTTTCCTTCTGCGTCACATTTGTTTCCCAGAGGAGAGCAAAGCAACCTCAAAGCCACGCTGAGACAAATTCCACACAATAAACACAATCCTGTATAGAAGTCAAGGCCTAGGTTGGGACATGTTACATCTGTGCGCTCAAGCAAAACACAACCGGATGGTATAAACCAAGTATTGTGTAAGGTACCATGTTTGCACTTAGTTCGCAAAAGCCTGCAAGCACAGTGAAGAGAGTAATAGGATATTGGGAATGACTTTTCATTCTTCTAACGTTCCAGGGCATACCACCCATCACCTGGAAGGATTATTGAATCTCGGAGACTGAAGGGAGTGAGCCCAGAACTTCTACAGGCTGGGTAAGTCCAGGCATCTGCCTTTTCAGCAAGTTCCCCAACGATGTTCTACTATTGCTACTCCAGCAAGTGTCCTTTGAAAACCACTGCACCGTTAGAGACGCTCCCTTGACAAAGACAGGCCATGGGCAATACGTGATTGCAAAATGACACTTTGTCCTGGCCAAAGACCAAGAAGTAATACATGATTATAGAGTCAAAGGAGAATCCAGCTAGCTTTGGTACAATCTGCGGGTCTCTTGCTACAGAGAGTATATAACTATTGACAAGTTCCCCAGTCAACTGCCCTTAAGCTGCGTACATGGTCTCAGTCATTCTTCAGCCAAACCAGGATGTTGATCAGCAGAAGGCAATGATTACCAGCGGAATGGAGAGGTGAAAATTGCCACGGTAACACAAAGAATGAGGAAATAAGAAGAGGGAGAAACCCTATCCCTTGATAACCTAGCTATCAAGATCCATGCCCACTCCAACTATTCATGTTTTCCTTACCCGTTCTCAGAGAATTCACTTAACCTTCAGCAAAGCCATCTAGCAATGCTGCCCATCCTAAAGGGACTCCCAAACCCAGAGGACCTTCAACCAGTCTGAACAGAGTGTATCTTACACACACACACACACACACACACCCACACCAATCAACCCCATACCTACTCCCTGTTTTACTGGGCTACTCACTTAAGAACATTTTGTTTAAAAAAAAAAAAAAAAAAAGCATCTCAGAGCCCAGGAAGATACCTACTACTCAGGCACCTATAAGATACCACAAACTGGGGTGCCGGAGAGATGGCTCAGCGGTGGACAGCAATGACTGCTCTTCCAGAGGACCTGGGTTCAATTCCCAGCGTCTACATGGCAGCTCACAGCTGTCTGTAACTCCAAGATCTGACCCCCTCACACAGACACACATGCAGGCAAAACACCAATGCACATAAAATAAAAATAAATAAGTTACCCTTTAAAAAGATACCACAAACTGACCTTTACTGCATAAAGGACTCCATGATGTGTCCCCTTCTAGGTACTTCTTTACTCCTCAGCATCCATCCACAACGAGCATCAATCCTGGCTAACTATTCCCACAACACACACAGCAGGACCTTTCAGGTTTGCCCCTGACCTATCTGAAGGTCTTATTCAAATTCAGAATCCTCAACAAAGCCCTTTTATTACTCCGACCCACTGCTTGATCAAGAGTTATCACTTCCACAGAACTTGAAAATACACTAAAAAGTGTTATTCCTTACCTCTTGGCCTTCCTTCCCTTTTTTTGTTTTGTTTTGTTTTGTTTGTTTGTTTTTGTTTTTCAAGACAGGGTTTCTCTGTGTAACAACCCTAGCTGTCCTGGAACTCGCTTTGTAAACCAGGCTGGCCTCGAACTCACAGAGATCCACTTGCCTCTGCCTCGAGTGCTGGGACTAAAGTCCTATGCCACCACGCCCAGCCTTCCTTCCTTTCCTTTCTTCTGACAGGGTCTTGTATAGCTCAGGCTGGCCTCAGACTCCTCAGTAGCTGAGGATGGCCTTGAACGTCTGTTCTTCCTGCTTTTACCTTCCAAGTGCTGAGATTACAGGGATACCACTTACCTGCTTTATGAAGTGCTGGGGATGGAACCAGAGGTATCACGCATGCCTGGCATTCATTCATTCATTCTACCCACTGAGCTATATCCCAGTCCTCAGATTTTCTCCTAAGTTCTAACTAGCTATGCCCCCTTCGCCCACAAGGTTTTGTACACAGGAGATAGATGCTCGAGTATTTGAAATAACGACAATTTATTTAGCCCTGTGATCCAGGAACTACACATGAATCAGGTCTAGAGCTCTGTAATTAACACACACCTCTGAAGGGGCTGGAGGAGACCCCGAGGCCACTCAGGCAGGGATGGAAGGCAGAATTGAGACCCAAATCGATTCAGCTTTGGGGCTCTTGCCATTTCCTTCACACTAGGCTGCCTCTGAAGAGGGAGAGCCAAGATCGAGCAATGAGGTGAGAGCTGGCCGGCCACCCCACTGCAAATTCTTCTCCTCAAACCCAGACTTCAAGGGACGGATGGTATATGAAATAAAATGCATTTTACAAATTATCCTATTTAGAGCCATTGGTGCGTGCCACTATATTATTGTGGAAAAGCCTTCTTTTCACATCGGGGCCCCAGAGCCTGATGGAATGTCTTTATCTATACACAGAATCCTTTGACAAGCCTGAGTGTACTCTATGAATATAAGTCCATGAGTTGCCTATGCTTTTTCCTAGGAAAAAGAAAGCATTGAAATGGACCTAAAGAATAAAGCGTATTATTTTTAATAGCACCCCATCCAAATGACTATAGGTTTCTGGACTTTGATGAAATCATAACCAACAGCTGAAAGAGAAAGGAATAACCCTTACACACACACACACACACACACACACACACACACACACACACACCCTCAGGTGTGGCATCTTGGCAAATGGTGGATGAGGAAAGACTCCAGGGTCTAGTCATGTGGCTTCAAATTGTCCTTGTCACCAAGTAGCTGTGTGGCCTGACACAGTACCATGGAGTTCAGCTTCTGTGAGAATTTTCGATACTACTGTCTCCCAATCCCCCGAAAAGTAATGATGGTCAGATAGGAACAGCAACACGTTTTTTTAAAGGCACCCAGGCTTGGTTAGATCACACGCCTTAATTCCATAGCCCATGGTAATTGCCTGCTCTGGAGCTGAGTGACCTTTGCTTCGCCATTGGTTACGCTAAAGCCTGAGCAAGCATTAGTGCTGTTTGCGTAGGAGCCTTGAACCAAAGGAGGCTGTTGTAAAGGTTAGGGAGGGCTGGGGTATAGATCAGTGGAAGAGCACAGACAAGGCCTGGGGTTTGGTTCCCAGCACCATGCACACAAAAGCAGCTTGTAGAGTAGGTGGGGGAGGGGCCACTGCAAACTAACAGTTCCCTAGAGAAAAAAAGAAGGTTAGCTAACGCCCCAAATAACATGAACTTTGAAAACAGACTCGGTATTACAAGCTTAAACTCTCCCAAACAAGTCATTCAGCACGTGTAATTAAAGTTAAAAGCATACTTAAAACAACACTTTAGCTGTTGACCTTCGGGAGCTCAAACAAAACACGAGAGCATAACGGAGTAGCTGGGCTCTCTGTGGAGACAGCGTCACAGGGCAGCATCGATCGCACACATTCTCCTACCTCTCAGACGAAAGTGCAGAGTGAGTTAGAGCTGAGCTACGTGCCACAGAGCCGCACAGCAGTGTGGCTGACTCCAGAACTTACATTTCTCCACGTCAGATGGGTAAATGTAAAGCATTAGTTGCATTAACCACTTCAATAGTCCAGTTTCCAGGAGACTTAGAAGTCACACCATCCAGACTTCAGACAAGAGCATTGCTCAAAAATTCAACATTATCAGCTGAAGCTTTTCAACACGAGAGAGACACAGACACACACAGACACACACACACACACACACACACACACACACACACACACACACAGAGAGAGAGAGAGAGAGAGAGAGAGAGAGAGAGAGAGAGATTTATGATGCCCTTGGATGAGTATGGGTTGGCATGTGCATGGGTTGCATGCACATGCCAATCTCGGGTCCAGCTCCTTAGAAGCTCCTATCCACCTGGTTTTTTTGAGACAGGGTATCTCACCGGGACCTGGGGCTCTCTGATTAAGACAGGCTGGCTCATCAGTGAGCCTCAAGGATCCTCTGTCTCCCCAGCACTGTGAAAAACATCTGGATGTTTTCTTCTTTATTTGTCGAGGGCTCTAGGGATCGAAAGCAGATCTTCAAGCTTGCCAGGCAAACACCTCACTGACTTAGTGATCCACCCTTTATGCTGAACTTTTTTCTTTTCTTTTGAAGACATTGCTATGTAGTTCAGACTAGCCTTGAATTCTTCACATATCCCAAGCTGACCTCAAAATCACAATCATCCTGCCTTAGCCTTGGGTATTGGAATTACAAGCTTGTATCACCACACCTGATTGATGCTTCACTTTCTAGAGGGAGCAAACAAGGACAGCTTGGTCACTGGTATTTCTACAGTGTAACTCATGAGAAGGACCTGTGTTTGTCAGAGCGGAAGTCCATCACTCTTGCCATAAACACAATCAGTAGTGTCAGACCTAGAATGACCCTTCAACGTTGATCAGATTGCTAGTGAGGAGGGAACTCACTAGAAACAGCAGGGGCCTTTTGCTTTCACTGGCCTTTTTAACTCTAATTAAGTAATTAATTAGAGTAAAACTTTTGACAGATCATGGTGGCAGTGAGTTTTCGGAAGTAACTCAGCAGATATATCATAGTTCATCACAAATAGCAGAAAAGCTATTTGTAAACGGTCCCTAAGCATCGGTGTTGTTTAAACATGTCTCTCTCTACGTCTATGTTTGCATACAGATGCCTACTACCCTTTTTTCCTCTTTCTGGTCTATCCTCAGCATTACATGCCTGAGAGGACAGTTCAGCATTCTTCTGTTGATATCACATCCCACGACTCTGCAGGCTGCAGGAGAACATGACCGGGAATAACAGGAATTAAATGGAAATTAACCTCTATCATTTAAGTTCCATGCACACCTGTGCCAACCTCAGCGATCTGTCAGCGACCTGAGAAGGCTCACAGCTACCATGGACCGTCTACCGACAAATCCCTCAAGAACAACTTAGGATGTGGTATTTTACAGACATGTATCCTGGAGGGGAGCGGGGAGACTTGAGCCCAGCTACTTTAGTTGCCCTGTGTAAGAATTACTGACTGACCGCAAAAACAGTTCCAGCGGGTAGAGAGCAGAAAAGCCCACACTTGAAACAGGTAAAACAGCTTAATTCAAACCACCAAAAGGTTGTCTTTCATACAGTTTGACAAAAGTCTCAAAGACTTGAAATTGTTAGCACTGAGTTGACATCAGAACAAACTATAGGTGCTTTTTTTTTTTCTTAAGTCTTGGGGATCCAACCTGTGTCGTAGAGCTGGAAGCCTCCTGAACTGGCCTGCTTACCAAACCACTAAAAACCAGTAAGCAAGACAAAGCCTGCCCTACACCACAAGTGAGGACAAACACTGTTGTCCTCCCTGACGTGGTGTTCAGCCTTGACAAGGGGCCCAGAAAACCGACAACTCATATACCAGACCAGGCCCTTCCGAGGAGATAGTCAAAGAGTTCAGGGGTGTCTATCAACACCAAGGCATAGTCTGCTAGACATCGTGTGTGTGTGTGTGTGTGTGTGTGTGTGTGTGTGTGTGTGTCTACCTGTGGAGGTCAGAGGACAACTTGGGAGATTCAGTTTTCGCCTGCCACCAAGTGGGTCCTGGGAATTGAACTCAGATCATCAGGCTTGGCAGCAAGGACCTTTACTGGCTGAGCCATCCTACCAGCTCTAGATATCACTTTTAAAAACACATACTGTAAACATATTCTAGACATGAACACGGTATGAACAGTATTATCTAAATGTCCATTTAAATGGTATGACTGACTACTGTATTAAAGCCTTCCTATTTCACAGTGTGGTTAATACATAAGCACATATCCCCTCCCCACTGTGACCATGCTGAGTCAAGCCCTTGACAATCACAGGGAAAGTAAGTCACTCCAACAATGGCACCCCACCCTTCAACGCCAGATTAGTAAAAAAAAAAAAAAAAAAAAAAAAAAAGTTAGAGATTTCCAAGGAAGGAGGCTCCACAGCGCAGGCTTCAGGCTTGCAAGCTCTTTGCCTCCTTGATTGGTCTTCTAAGACACGCTGAAGTGACAGGCTGATTCAATAAAAAATCAGGCACGGCCTCAGATGCCCATGCAGGGGCTAAAGGAAATGCTGCATTCCTGGGCCACATTCATCACCGGGCATCGCTAATGAGGAATAACACGGACCACGTGATGTCAAACCATGTTGTAGTGTGTGCTCACCTAGTTTATAGACTTCACAGTCATCTTACAGCGCGACACAGTGAAAGCACCTTATGAGCCAAGAGCTTGTCACGTGAAAGGACTTCCAAAGGCCTGAGGTTGACATTGCAACCACCAGATGAGCACAGGGCTCCTCCTCCAGCCCCGGGAGCTCTCTGTGTGGTTTACCAACTGCGAACTGGCCCAGGCTGCAAAACGCTGGGTCGCGCTGAATGCATTTTCTCACTTTACAGAAGCTGCAGTTGGCTGACTCCTTCCTGCTGTCACAAGAAGAAGAAAAAAAAAACAAAAGCAAAAAAAAGAAGAAAAAAAAGACTGGTGTGTGTGTGTGTGTGTGTGTGTGTGTGTGTGTGTGTAAATGACTTAGGGAAGTTGGCGACCCTCTTCCAAAAATTTCATCTGTGTTCCTACCAAACACCCAAACCACATGAACACACTAACTCTACTGCCGACATCACCAACTTAACCTAAACCTGGTACTTCTGCTACCAAGGCCAGCCCAAGCAAAAGATTAACCCATGGTTCTCGGCCATGGGTTTGCCAACAGGGCCAACCCTGGAGAAAAAGCCAGCTTACTGTTTGTTTTAAAGGAAATACTTCCTAGCACATATTTAGGACTCTGAACTCTGCACACGGGGCCACGTGGTTGGTGATAATCTGGCTCCCTCTTGTTAGTCAAAGCCACCTCTTTTCGCGGGCAGCCCGCGGCCGGCCGAGTAACCGACACCACCACCTTCAAGTCAGACAGGCTCGGAGTCCTTCCTCATAGAAATCCTCCCGCGCTGGGGATCGGGGGCGGGGAGAGCCGCCAGGAGAGTGGCTGGGGGCGGGACGTGTCCCTGTGGGCTTCGGCTGGAAGGGCCTCACACCTGTGGGGCCCAAAGTGGCTCTAGCTGCTCAGGTGAGGCCCAAAAGAGGCTGGGAGGAGGAGAAGCCTGCCCTTCCAGCAAAGTGCCTTCACCTCTCGCAGAGCGCGCAGGCACAGTACTCGCCGTGCCCACCTGTAGCCACAGCAAACAAACTTTCCACCCCCTTAAGGGTGGGAAGCATCAGAACCCCCCCCCCCTTACGCCACCCCCTGGCCCGAGCTGGCAGCGCCTGGAGCTAGGCGGGCTCCTCACCTGACACCCCTAAACCACAACCTGGTCTGCGCCCGCGCCGCCGCTGAGGCTTGCGGGGTGGAGGGACGAGACTGGAAGCTGCGGTTAGGAATTTGGAGGACATGGGGCGGAAATCGGCGCTCTGCTCCTTTGCAATTCCACTTCCCAACTTTGCCAGCCGCTGCCCTCCGCGGCGCGCACCCGGGCCCCCTCGGCCTCCCCAACGCCGTCCCAGGGAGAGGGGTGCCCCCAAGATCAGCGGGAGCCCGCGCACTCACAGCCGTAGCGGGGACGTTGCAGCGACGGCAACTCTTCGTGCGGCATCCTGCGCGGCTCCGGGGGCCCTCCTGGGGCGCGCCCCCCGTGGTTCCCCTCGCTGGCCAGGCTCGCGGGCTCTGCGCCCCGCGGGCGCGCTCCGATCCCGCCTCCGGCTGCTCTCGCCCGGCTTCTCCGAGCTGGCCGACCCGCTCCCTCGGTGCTCCTTCGCCCTCGCCCGAGGCGGCCGCGTCTCGCTGACACCGGGGCAAAAGTGAACTCTCTCCTCCCTCGCTCGCCCGCCCGCCCGCGGGCCGCGCCGCCTCCCCCAGCAGGCTTCCTTTCTCCTCCCGCCCGGCCCCGTTATTCACCGCGGTGGGAGCGCGCCGCCGAGCAGCGACCCCTACTGGACGCCCAGCGCAGCGCCGGGGAACGAGGACCCGCCTCCCGGGAGAGGAAGGGGCTGAGAGGCATCCTAGACCCCTGCCGCTGGGACCCAGCGCACAGCTGGAGGGCGCCTTGGAGCGTCGGGAGGGTGGAAGTGAACCAGCGCAGGGAAGAGCAAGAAAAACCACAGAAGACCACAGGCACCCTCTTCGCCTGGGTGTTGCTCAGTAACTGGGGGACATACACTGCAGTTCCTTTTCCTCTAGGGAGATTGCCGGGGGACACCACCTCCCCCGCCTGCTTTCGGATGTGGGGGTTTAAACTAAAGTTGCTTGTTATCTTTTGGTCTATGAGACACAGGATTGCCCTTTCTTGACCAAAAAAACGGTAAGGGTGAGCTCGTGCACATGCTGGAGCGGCAAGATAAACAGTCTCCAAACAACACTCAGAACACAACTGTCAGTCATCCGCCCATCCCCTCTGCCAGCCCGCCCCAATGTGCAAAACTGTCGCTCAGGCCCAGCCGGGGTCGCACAACCACAAACCCCTTTCCGGCTCGGCGTTTGAGACAGAAACCACAAGTGGCTGTTTTAAAAGCTGGAGTTTCGTGCGGTTGCTTGGAGCCTGGAGGAATGTGGAGCCCCTCTAAACCTGGACTCTCGCTTTTTCACAAATGTGGGGGCGTGTGGGTGATCACGTGACTGGAAAAAAATAATCGAAAGAGACGATTTAGCTGAAGAATGGTGGTCGAGCGACACTAGTCGCCTTTAATTAGTCGCAGAGAGCGGCCAGCCGTTTTCTGGGAGATACAGAGAACTCTGGAAACTTGAAATTCAGAGTCTTGGGCCCCCACCCTCAGTTTCCAATCCAGTTGGTCTGGGTTGAGGCTCGTAAACTTGCATTTCTCACAAGCCGCCGGTGAGAAGCCCGCTTATGAGTTTGATGGACCCCTAAAGAGTTTAGATTGGACTTGGATCTCATTGGATGAGGGCGGGAGGACTTTTTTTTCTCCCTGGAGACATTGGATTCTCACCTGGTTGGAATGTGATGACAAAGATTTTTCCTCCCTCAAAAAGTAAATGCCTCTAATGCTAAGGGCAACTCATAGAAGGAAATGGCCACAGTTTGAAGCAGAGACCGTGTCAGTGATGTGGTTAACCTGGGTTCTTCCATGTCTCAAGAGATGCCATGTTGATCTCTAACATGCAGTCTTTTCTATATATCAAACATGAACTCCTTACGCACCAATTTTGAGTATGAACACAGGATTTAGGGCCTCAAGAAGTACATAGTCTTTGCACTTAGAGGTGGGGCGAAATCATTGTAAACCACAGTGGTCTGAGAAGATGATAAAGTGTGGTGTCAGGCAGAATCGGAAGAATAGGCAAGAGTTGGGTGGAGACTATCCTTTCCTAGGAGACAGGCAAGGGCAGGAGACAATGGGCTGGATCCTGAGGTCAGGTTGGGGAGGAGCTGGGAAGCCTGACTAGCCTGTAGAGGACTTTCTAAATGTCAGACCAAGAACACTGACTATGACCATTGAAGAACCTTTGAGAGCTCGTTAAGGCTTGCCAGGGTGGTTTTGTTCTTTGTTTAATTTTGAGACAAGATCTTGCCCTGACCCCAAGCTAGTCCTCCAACTCATGATCCTGATCCCACAGCCTCAACCTCCCAAGTGCTGAGATTGCGTACGAGGGCTGCCACAACCAGCCAGCACTTCTTGGCTTCGAGCATGAGAATGGCAGAATGTTCCGGAGTTGACGAAAGGTGAATTCTGGAGCAGGTTATAAATTTTTTAGAACAAGCAGGATGGAGATGTTGACATTGAATGGAGGGGCTATTGCAGATGTTAAGAAAGAGGAGCTTCTGTGAAGTTAACCTCAGTAAGCAGGCCAATCAGCTACTTTCATACAGACAGAGAGCAACTTCAGCACTCACAGAGCAGATGTTGTGGGATATTAAGGATGTGTTACGTTTGTTTATGCTGTGAAACATTTGTCTGATGGTGCAAAGATGTGTTGCAGTCTTTCATGTTGCATTTGTTTAGCTGTGTTACTGTGCCTGTCTGAAACACCTGATTGGTCTAATAAAGAGCTGAATGGTCAACAGCAAGGCAGAGGAAGGAGAGGCGGGGCTGGCAGGCAGAGAGTAAGTAAGAGAGAGAAGAAGAGAGATCACGGGCGAAGGGGAGCAGAAGGAGAAGGAGAGGACTCCAGGATCCAGCCACTCAGCCACACAGCAAGCCACAGAGTAAAAAGTAAAGAAAGGTATACAGAAAGGTAAAAGCCCAGAGACAAAAGATAGATGGGATCACTTAAGTTAAGAAAAGCTGGCTAGAAACAAGTCAAGCTAAGGCCGGGCATTCATAAATAAGAATAAGAATCTGTGTGTTTATTTGGGAGCTAGGTGGTGGGTTCCCAAAGGGTAAAAGAGAGAGAGGGGGGAAAAAAGTGCATAGGTAGGCTGGATAGAGTGAAGTCCACTGCTGGTAGAATGTAAACACCAAGATGTAGTGGGAAGATTATAGTTCTAAGTTCACTGGCTGCTGGCTGATGAGCTCTCCGGAGGATCTGGGGCTGTGACAGCTGATGCCACCGTGAGAACTGAACGTGCAGAAGGAATTCTAAGGCAGTGCTCCTGTCTTGCCAGTGCCTGAAGCCAGACTCTGTCATGTCTGTCTGCACTGTGCTATCTCACAATCACCACACAAATTCTCAGGAGAGAAGCTCACCTGCAGAATGTCAGACTATCTGAAAGTAAGGCCTCAGAGTCAGACAGATAACACGGCAACATTTCAATTTTCTGCATCTTCCGCTGTGAGAAGAGTGAAAACAAAACAAAAAACAAACAAACAAACAAACTATGAGACCAGATTGTGGGGAGAAAATGCTTCCTGGCTTTTGCTTTGTTTTGGTTTCCTTTTCTAAAAACATGTATTTATTTAGCACGTATGTGTGTGCACATGGGAACTTGTGCGCCATGGTGCAGGTGTGGAGGTCAGAGGACAGTTTGGTGACATTGGTTCCAGCATGTGGCATTAAACTCAGATTGTCAGGCTTGGCAGCAAGTGCCTTTACCCACTGAGCCACCTCACCAGACTCCATGACACTTTATATAATAAGGCAAGAGAGTTCTTTCTTTGATGCAATATTAAAAATGACATTGAAGAACTGCTAACCATTACCATCATCACTGTTATGATTATAATTAGTATTTGAGACATGACCTTACTATGTACCTCAGGTCAGTGTTTGGCTTTTGATCCTCCTGCCTCAGCCTCCCAAAGGCTGGGATTATAGGTGTGTGCCACCACAGCCAACTCTAACCAATTTTGGGGAAAAAATTGGTATTGTGAGGGGGCTGAATTTTTTTTTTTTTGTTGTTATTCTGTTTTAAATTGTATTTTACAACCAGCTTTTCTGTTTAAAAGTTGAAATAAGAATGAAAAAAATGCTTGGAAATGTTTTCAATTTTTTTTTTTTTAAATTATGGTGCTAGAGCTTGAAAGTAAGGCCTCCCCTCAGCCAGGGAAGCCCCTATCACAGAGCCATACCCCAGCCCCCTTTTAAAATTTTCACTTTGAGACAGAGTCTCATTGCTTTTTCTCATAGTTCAGCCTAGCCTTGCCCTCCACAGGCAGCCCTTGAATTTGTAATGCCCTCCCCAGTCTCCCAGCAGGGCTGGCCTTGTGTTTTGTTTTCCTTCATAGGATCTGGCTATAGCCTGGGGATAGCCTCAGACTCTCCATTTTTCTTCAGTCTAGGAAAACCTGCAACTTAAAAAATAACCGTAAGAGATTGTTTATATCAAAAGGAGACAAAAGTATGCTTGTGTCAAAATTTTAAGACTTTAACATCTGTTCACTTTAAAGATGATTTAAGGACTGGAGAGATGGCTACGCAGTTAAGGACACAGCTCTTACAGAGGACCCAGGCTCAGTTCCCAGCACCTACATTGCAGCTAAGAACATTCTGTAGCTCCAGTTCCTAGGGATCTGACACCCTCTTGTGACTTTCTCAGGCACTACACACATGTGGTGTATAGGCCTACATGCAGACAAAACACCCATACACGTAAGATAAACATAAACAAAACTTTTAGAAACATGATTTGATTTTCCAATAAGATAGCATTATTGGTCCTTTGAACAAATCTATCCAAAACAGTGGCTTATTGATACCTTTAAGCATGAGACATGAAAAGACAACCTTAAAAGACAACCAAGGCTTTTTCAAAGGATGTGCAGACTTGGGGTTGTTAATGGTTTCTAGTTCGTCCCCTGTTCCAGAAACAGAAGGATTGTAAGAAGAAACCAGAGCTAAACTTGACTGCAATGGAGACCTCTCTATCCAAAAAGGGAAATTGTTACAGCTCCACATCAGATTAGAAAGAAACAGAATCAGAAATGAAAGAAACAGTTGGTATCTCTGCTCTACAAAACAGACGTGGGGGGGAGAAATTGGGAGAAAGAAAATGGCAGAAGTGAATTCCCATTATTATTATTTACAGACAGGGAAACTTAGGCACAGCTTTAGTGCAAGAACAGTACCTAATTCCACTTCCTGCTTCTTGGGGGGGTCTCTGCCTATTGCTTTTCTTATTATATACGTTTGTTTGTCTATATATACAATATGATTTTTGATGAAATCCTTCCCCCCTTCACTAAAGCCCGTAATTTTGGACAACTTTCAAGATGTTTGTAAATGTTAGATCAGTGAAGCCTTCTTCCAGCAATCTTCCAATCTTTCCTCTCTCCCCGCTTTGATTCGAGGATAAAGTTGCAAATAAATCAAAGTTGGAGAGACTGTCTAAACTTGAATTTGAGTGAATTAAACAAAAAAAATCTACCACATGATGATGACTTCCCCCACTTCATAGTTTAAGAAAGTGGGAGCCCCAGTAACTCCGAGAAACTAATTCCCAAGGCAGCCTGTGAATGAACAGGAGAGTGGCGTTGGTTGCCAGCCCTAGCCTTCGATTGTTCATCCCCATTGCCTTGACAATTTTCCGACTTGCATTCACCACTCGGTGTATGTTGGATTATCTGTTGATTATTGGTCACTTTCCTTTAGAATGGGAACTTCTTTATTCTTATTTTATTATTCCGGCAGAGTGTTATGCTTGCAATCTGGCCTCCTACTCTATATCTGAGGTTGATCTGGAACTTCTGGTCCTACTTCCTCCACTTCCTGAGTGCTGAAATTACAAGCCTGGGCTACTGCACTCATTAGTGCTGAGGTATGAGGCTTAAATCCTGGACTTCTTGCTACATCTCTAACCCCTGGAATGAGAACTTCCCCCCCCCCCGGGAAATGCAGTCCCCCACTACCACAAATTAGACAAGTTCCCACATTTGGGGAAACTGAAGAGGTCAGCACATCTGGAGTGCAATGGATAAGCCTCACCCCGGGGAAACCACCTTCTTGATCCTGGTATCTCCCCTGCCAGGTAGGTATGAATAGAAGCTTCTTGACAGCTGTGACTTGGCCTAATTCTTTACTGCTAAGCCTGGTATTGCTGGGAGTGTAGTAGCCATTCCATTATTTCGTTGCAAAATTGAATGTATTAAATTCTTACAGGTATCCTTTCTCCTTCTAGGAATAATTGCCACTTTCTATCCTCTGAGTCTCAAAGGAAATAAATGGTAGGGCTGGATTCGCCTGGGGCATGCTTTCCCCAGCACAGAAGCACATCTCTTGCTTAGTAGACTGATAGTGTAGATTGTTAAGTTTCAACATGTTCTCTTCTGCCGAGCACAGACTCCCACCCCGGAGTCACCATTTAGCTGTCATTACAAAGATCTAGGGACCTGGATCCATCCCACTTTGTGTCCAGACTCTAGTTCCCACTATTATTTCAAGGCTAGTCCTTCAAGATTCGTGTTGTCTTCTATGTGTACGACTGGGATGTCATCTGAAGGGTGCTTAGGAGGTGAGCCTCCACATATCTAGAAAGATCTGAGGCAAGCTTTCAAACCCATCTGTAGCTTCCTGTTGGCAGAAGCAGGTGGCCTTGGCTTTATTTCTCCAGCCTGACTCAATATCCCCTCACCCTGTCTTCATTAATTGATGGGAAACAGATTTCCAGCGGATGGGTGAGAGCTTGTATATTTTGAAAGAAGCTTCTCTAGTTACCATTGGAACATGGTCCATGAATGCAGTTGTGTGAGAAGTCTGAGAGCTTGTGAGATAACGCCAAGGTGCCTGTCCTGGATCTTGATCTGTAGACCGCCTGGACCTGCCTCCCGAGCGCTGAGATTAAAGGCATGCGACACCACAACTGGGTGAGGCAAAGGTCTTTATCCTCTGTGTTCTCCACAAGGTGGGTTATTCCTGGAATGTGCTTTCATGCCCCTCCCAGGTGTCCTGCAGAGGAGCAGGTTTGCTTCAGATTACCGGTCATCTTACTTTTGTTTTTCAAAAATGTTCCTAGCATGAGTTGTCCTCATGACTGTATAGAACCTAACTTCATGTGAACTTTGTTCAAGACCATGCTTAACCCTCAGAATACCCTCAGGATATAAATTGTCTGAGACCCTGAATAAAGTTGGCTATTACTGTATGAGACTTTAGCCACCTCATTTTTAGGCTCCGCTCTCATAGGTTCACACTACCACCAACTAGAGCGGTTGCAGTTACCAAGAAATACAAATCAAGACACCCACTAGGTTGGCAAAATGGTTAATGTTTAACAAGTGTGACTGAGTCAGGAATGCTGGGGAAGGAACACTTGGCAAGAATTTCAGGCTGACCATCTCTAAGGTAAAGGTGCACATTTCTTTGTCTGTTTGTTTGTTTTGTTCTGTTTTGTTTTTTCGAGACAGAGTTTCTCTGTAGTTTTGGTGCCTCTCCTAGATCTCGCTCTGTAGACCAGGTTGGCCTCGAAGTCGCAGAAATCCACCTGGCTCTGCCTCCAGAGTGCTGGGATTAAAGGTGTGCATCACCACCACCCGGCTAAGATGCACATTTCTGATGTTAAGTAATCCCATATCTACTATGGGCTTCCTGTAAAGCAGCCATATACAAGGACAAGCATACAAGAATATTCATCCCATGGGAAAACTGGAAACAGCCCGTGTCCTGCTGTGGCAGAGTGGATAAAGACATTGTGGTATACAGCATTGATAAATACAATGTGACATCATTTGTGTGCAATTATAAACACACAGAGTAATATTACATACTATAAATTGGGATTAGGGACGTAGTAAGAATATAAAAGACAAACAGAAAGGATACAGCATTTCAGGCAGTTACCTCTGAGAAGCTGGGGAAGAAGACAGAAAATGCAAAGGTAGACAGGGAATATCAAATATACAACATTTTATTTCCCTCTTTCTTTCCTGGAGTCAAGAAAAGACTTTGTAGGCCAGGCTGCCTTCAAACACATGGCAATCCTTCTGCCTCAGCCTCTCAAGTGCTGGGATTACAGATACAAGTCACTACTCCTAGCTTTTATTTTCTTCAGTTGCTTGTTGGCTTGCTCACGTGCCTCTCTCTTGCTCTCCTCAGGCCTGTCATTTTCTATTTCCTCTCTTGCTATGTATCTCTTAGGTATCGTGGTTTGAACTCAACCTCCCACATATGTGCCACTGAGCACCATCCTTGAGCTGCCCCATGGAAACCAATGTTAGTATTCTGACCTGCTCCTTGGCACTGCCCTGCATCCTGACATAAAAGCCTCATTTTAAGGAAAGATTCCTCCTCCTCCTCCTCTCTCTCTTCCACCTTTCCTCCCACAGGGTGTGCGCCCCTCGACCTCACCTCTTCCTCTCACTTCTTTCCTATCTTCTCTTTGTCTCTCTATTATAATAAACCATTTTCACAAGGATGCAGTGTTTGGGCTGTGAATGTCCACCTGCCAGCCTGCCACTGCATCTGCCCAGCATGCCAGCCTGTTTCCCTGCGCACATGGAATAGCCTCAGGGTCCCCCGTGCAAATTTATAACAACCCTGACCTTCTTAAATTAATAACAATAACAGTGACAACAAACCCTGAAGCAAATAAGCAGTTGTATTCAGGCTGCACAGGTATAGGGTGATAGTTAATATTCATTACAATTTTACTGACTTTGGAATCACCTAGGAGACATATGTTAATCCTATTGGGCAAGAATAAGATCACTACCATAATTTTTTTGAACCACATTTGAAGCAAGCTTTATTAAATGCTGGCCAGGATAATGGACACTGTCTAGGTCCATACCTGGAATTCCCAGAGAATGGCTCTGAATTATGTTAGTCAGGAGCTTATAAAGGCAAAACCAACAAGGGCATGGACTTCCTTCCTTCATCCAATCAGAGGCAAGCACGCATCCTGGCGTACTTCCTGCCTATGTAACTCCTGCCTATGTGTGATCAAGCACATCCTGTGCAGTTGGGGCAATCAACCTTGGTTACAGAAGTGAAAACATGTGGTGTGTTACATGAACAGCCCCCAGCATTCCAGGAAATTATCTGTCCTTGGGCAAGTGAGGCTTACAGGTTAGAGACGTTTCTACGTTATGGATCTCTTAAGCACAGTAATTTAAACGTAAAGCATAGCTGCAGTCCCCACACCTACTTCTACACTGTGAAGGCATTTTGACTTAGAGGAATTTAACAAAGGAGGAAAGTTCCACCTTGAGTGTGAGTGGTGCCGTTCCATGGGCTGAGGCCCCAAGCTAAATAAGAGAAGGTATCAACACCAGCATCCATCTCTCTGCTTCCTCACTATGGAAGCAGTGTGGTCACCCACCTCATTCTTCTGCCATCATGATGGACGGTTGTACACTCAAACTGTGAGCCAGAGTAAGCCCTTCCTTCCTTCCTTCCTTAAGTTGCTTTGGTTGGATATTTTGTTACAACAAAGGGAAAAGTAATTAATGCACATAGGCCTTTGATATTTTCTCCTGGATCTTTTCCTCTATGTTTGGCATGTTTTTTAAAACAGCGTCTTGTACTTTTCTTTGGCTCTTTTTTCAGTTTGTTTGTTTGGTTTTTGTCTTATTATGGTTTTGCTTGTTTTTTTTTTGTTTGTTTGTTTTGTTTTTTTTTTTAGTTTTTTGTTTTCTAATGAAAAAGAGAAAGAAAGGGTGTGGATTTGGGTTGAGGGGAAGGTCGGGGAGGATCAGGGAGAAGTTGGAGAGGGGAAACATGATCAGGTATAGTGTATAAAAAAATCTATTTTCAATAAAAATTTAAATTATGAATAAAAACAGAACAAGCGGGGTTGGAGATTTAGCTCAGTGGTAGAGCACCTGCCTAGCAAGCGCAAGGCCCTGGGTTCAGTCCTCAGCTCCAGGAAAAACAAAACAAACAAATAAACAAAAAAAACGGAACAAGCATTTTGTGACTATCTTTAAAATAGAAATTATGTCATAGTTTCTTGATTTACCATTTTTTTATTCAAACTTGTTTCACTTCCTCAATAAGACAAATTCATATTATTTAAAAACAAAACCCATTGCAATAGACAACAGTGACACAGTGGCAATGGAAATATGCAGATGCACATGCATGTCTTTGTAGGGAGGGTGCTTACTGTTAAGTTGTGGCTTAGACCCCAAACTCGGCTATTCCATTCCTGATGATCAACTTCTCCATTTGGGGCATTGGCTAGTGAGTCCTGAACACCCTCTTAGGACTCAGCAAGGAATTAGCTTTTCACTTACTACAGGATGGGCGATGGATCACACGGGCGGCTGGTCTGTTGTCGAAGCACACCTGGGCACACTGTGACAAAGCCCCTTTCATTGAAAAGCCATCTCAGGGATTTTTTATAGCTAACAGGCTGCTAAGTCACAGTGGCTGTTTAGGGGTTAACTTCACATGTGGATCTAGTCAGCCCGGGGCCATTTGTGAAAGCCAATGGTACACTCAGGCAGGTCTCAGCAAGAAAGGTCTCCTGCAGCACCAGTCACTGGCTTTTGTCAGACATAAATACAAGTGTCACCTTACACCAAGTCAGTCTTCCAGGTCCACCCCACTCTCAACTCTTTCCTCTGGCTTGTAGATGCCATTAATACATTTGCAGTCACTTAGGTTCAAAACCTCCGTCATCTTACATTCCTCAGGATCGCCCCTTAGTGTCTACTCGGTCACTAAGCCCCAGGGGCGTGCCTTGGTGAGTTGAGTGCTGCTGTCCTGTGTGGACCAGTCCTATTCTGCTTTAAATCTGACTCTTGTACAGATGGACAGCCCCAGTAGCCAAACAAACCGGCCTTGTTTTCCCTCTTTCCAATTTGTTTTACTTTGCTTCCTTCTTTGAAGTCCTGTACCGAATATTTTCCTTGGTATTCTTCTATGAGCCTTTAAAAAATGCCGCCTTCGTTGATGTTGATGTTTCCATCGTTCCCCTTGATCAGGAAAAAAAAAAATGTTGATACCTTCAGTCACCTCCTTGGCTTTTATTTCCCATAATAGTAAACTGAAAGAGGAGCTTCCAAGGAAGCCATCACTGTTAAAATCCTTCAGACGGCGGGGAAGTCATCACTGTTAAAATCCTTCAGATGGCGGGGAAGCCATCACTGTTAAAATCCTTCAGACAACAGTGAAAAAGCCATCTCTGTTAAAAATCCTCCTGCTTTTCCAAGGCTAGACTTCCAAAGCTGGAAGTTCATCCTGGGGATGGCTTAGTTTTGTTTTTCTGTTTTGAGATGAGAGTGTCATGCTGTAGCCCAGGCTTCAAACTCCCAACAGTCTCCTTCCCTCTGCCCTCCAAACACTGGGACAGGTAGGTGTGTGAGCCACCAAGCCCTGCTTTCCCTACAGACTTTCAAAGTTTAAAAAATGAGACCTTTCATGAAACTGGAATTTGAACTTTATCCAGCACATAGTAAGTGTTCAATAAAGTTTTATAATCCTAGTAGAGATCCCGTTGGGTCTTGGCAAGTGACAAGCTCAACAGGAAATGTCTGTCTACAGGAAGTGTCCGCCTACCACTTACAAAGATTGTCATCTGATTTCTACTATTTCCTACTCATGTCAGTAAAACCAGCTGGCTTGAGAAGGCTGCTTTCATTTTTTGCGCAGATTTCTGCATTTCAAGCATGTTAGAGGAATGTTAGAGTGTTTATTTTCCTGCATTCTACATTCTATATTTTCATGAGAATTTAGCATGAGAAATGCCACACATCCAGAGCAAGGATGGTGTAAGAATAGAGTCTCCTGATGATCCCAAGGCTGAGTGAGGGTGGGGTACCCTAGTTATCACAAGAAACTGGTCCAGGGCCTGTCACCTTAATCCTTCTGTGTCTATTCAGATCTCACAAATGTCCCCACTTCCCACTCCAAGTGCTGCACGTTGTCTCGTTGTGTGTAACTTATTTTAAAATGAAAGTAAACTGTTTCCACTTGGAGAGTGGCTCTACAAACTCTTGAAAGAATGTGAGAATTGTGGGGAGGAAAATTAAACAAAATAAAATTAGTAATTTCTTAGCAAACTATGATGTTGTGAATTGGAGCCATTGTGCTTAGAGCACCCAGGGCCCTACCTTTGGTTCCTAGGCTCTCTCTCTCTCTCTCTCTCTCTCTCTCTCTCTCTCTCTCTCTCTCTCTCTCTCTCCCTCTCCCTCTCCCTCTCCCTCTCCCTCCCTCCCTCCCTTCCTCCTCCCCTCCCCCCCTCTCTCTCTTTCTCTCTCCCTCCCTCCCTCCCTCCCTCTCTCCCTCCCTTCCTCTTCCCCTCCCCTCTCTCTCTCTCTTACACATACAGTGGTGAATTGTGTTCTGAGCTTTTTAGCATTTACATATTCTCGGAGATCTGTTAATTAGTATAAACTTGAGGCCTCAAACAGTACTTCATTGAAATTGTCTGAGGTGCTCCTTCCAAAAGCATTCTGCTAGAAACGCCATAAAAGGACTGAGCACTGGGTGGGAGGGCCTTTTTAACAAGCAGCAAAGCCTGAGATGAAATTTTTGGAAACCTGGTCTCTGTTCATGTGCATTTCATTTTCAGTACCATCCCATACCTCTCCTCAGCCCAGACAAGCCAAGTGATTTTACTTCTAATTTTTACACTAATTTATTTGTAAACAACTTTACAAATAATACTTTTAAAATTTTAAGTGGATTTTCTTGCTTTATTCTATGTCTAGAATGTACTGGCTAGTTTTATGTTAACTTGACATGAGCCAGTGTTACCTAAAAGGAGGGAGCTGCAATTGAGAAAATACCTCTGTACAATCTGGCTGTAGGACATTTTCTTAATTAGTGATCAACAGGGGAGAACCCAGCCCACTGTGAGTGGTGCCATCCCTGGACTAGTGGTCCAGAGTGCTATAAGAAAGCAGGCTGAGCAAGCCATGATGGGCAAGCCATGATGAGCAAGCCTGTAAGCAGCATCCCTCCATGGTCTCTGCATCAGCTCCTGCCTCCAGGTTCCAGCCCTGCTTTAGTCCCGTCTTGACTTCTTTCATTGATGAACAGTGATATGGAAGTGTAAGCCAAATAAACCCTTTACCCCCCAACTTGCTTTTGATCATGATGTTTCATGGTAACCTTAAGTAGGACATAACATTATTTTAAGTTTTCTAGTCCTATTTTAGTTAGTGTTTCTCTGTGATACTTTTCAATAGAGTATCAACTCACAGTCAATATCCAGTCTTTCAGGATCTAGGTCCATTTTATAGCCCTTGTTTCTCAAAAGTTAGGTGCTGGAGACAGCTGTGGTGGCACATACTTTAAGTCCCAGACTCTGAAGGCAGAGGCAAGCAGATGCCTATGAGTTCAAGGCCAGCCAAGACTACACAGGGAGCCCCTGTTACAAAAACCAAACACAACAAACAACTGAAAGTTGGGTTTTGGACCAGGCAAGGGGTATTTTGTTTCAATAATGGCATGACGGTTACAGGGGAAACTCACTGATTCCTTGTTTAATCTGAAGTCTGCTCTACAGAGGAGAACTCATGCCTGGTACTGGCTCAAAGACTCATGGCGGGGGAAGTTATAGTCGCCAGGGCCACTTTACTAATTTTGTCTTGCTAATTGGACATGTTTTCAAAAATGCCTGTTGAATAGTTATGTTTACACCCATGGGTTAGTGCCTTGATCAAAGAAGCTTTATCTTTGCAGTGAATGACAGTTAATGCAGAAACTTGTGGCTGGTCTAGGTGCTGAGAATTAGTTGTTATTGTGTGCTGAGCACTAAAGACAGGCATATCATCCCCTTTGAAGTTTACAGATCATCACAAAAGGGGTGAGGGGCAGAAAGAACGTAAAAGTTAAATGATACAGATGAAGACTGAAATGCTGTCTTATGGACATGGCATGGTTATGATGCTCACTGACTCACAACTGTGGTTTCCTGCACAGGGCTCATATAACTAGACCAAGAAGTATTAAGTCATAGATGAGGGAGGGGGCTCATGGGGTCCTGTTTCGACCACGGGAGCTAACGTTCTTGAGGGATGCTGTAGGAGATGTAGTCATTGTCTTTGGTGACACAGCCACTGAGGAGTGGAGTTATCACTCTTTTTTCGGTGGATAGTGTCACACAAGTGGCCCTGGTTAAACCCAGTGGGGTCAGAAAGTGAAAACAAAGTAAAACAAAAAGTGAAAGTAGGATGGGGACTTGGGAGGGAGGGGGGGTTGCTGGACATTAGGAGAAGGATAAGAGAGGGTGAATGGATGAATAGGACCAGAATTATATATATATTATTCTTTGTCATATATATATATGTCATATATATATATATATGACAAAGAATAATTAATTTTCAAAAATTGGGTCTTGGAATTACACTTATAAAAGATACAAGCTTGACCTACACATAAAATCCCTATTTACAAGCAATTTTCATTCCCCCACCAGAGGGTTCTTGAGTTCCCATTATACTCCTAATAACTCATGTTGTTTTGGTTGGCCAGTGCTCTAGTTCTATTCATTGATTATAGATAATACCTAATATGTTAAAGCAATGAATAACTTTAATTTCAGTTTTTCCAAAATTAATTTCTTGGTCCATATTTGTGGTAGTTTGAATAGGTATGGCCCCTATGGACTCATGTGTTTAAATGCTTGGCCTATGGGGGGTGGCATGATTAGGAGGTGTGGCCTTGTTGGAGGAAGTGTGTCACTGTGGGGGATGGCTTTGGTGTCTCATATACTCAAGCTATGCCTAGTGTGGTACTCAGTTCACTTCCTGTTGCCTGTGGATAAGCTGTGGAACTTTCAGCCCCTTCTCCAGAACCATGTGGGCCTGTACACCACTATGTCCCACCATGATGATAATGGACTAAACCTCTGAGCCGTAGGCCAGCCCCAATTACATGTTTTCCTTTATAAGAGTTGCCGAGGTCATGGTGTCTCCTCACAGTAATAGTCATCTCAACTAAGGCAATCTTCTACCTCTTGCCTCAAACTGGAGTTCTCACACTGATTTCTTGCCTCTTCCAAGCTCGCTGATAACAGTAAGCCCTAATGGGGAAAAGAATTCTAGCAATATCCCATTTGGGATAGATGAGCAACCATTCAAACAGCATCTGGGTTCAATAGGAAGCTATTGGTGGACATGCATAAATTATGTACTGCATGTACCTCCACTGCAGTATCTCCCACTCTATAGAATATCATTGTGGGGTCTGGAAAGAGAACCCACTATGACATCCCTGGGGTGGGGGTGGTGGAACACATCATGTAGCCTCTTGGGAAGTCACTGACGTGTTTCAATGTAAGAATGCTACTCCAATCAAATCAACTTCCAGAAACGGTCTTAAGAAAAAAACCTGAAATTTGGAGCTGACTTTCCCAGGAGTTTCCCCTTGCAGACAGGCTCACCCACATGGTGAGAATGGATCCAGTCAGTGCCGAGCCCTGTTAAATCAGCAGGTCATACTTCAGGGCTCCAGCCCCAGGAACTATGACGGGGCAAGAGTTACATCAACATGTTCTAATAGCTCTACCGTCTATTAGAGGGGGTCAGGAAAAACATAAGCTGTATAAATAAAGGATACTGACTGACAGGCTACTACGAAGAATAGACGAAGGAACATTCTAGTGGTTCCAGGTATTACTGAGCTTAATGTATCTACAACAAAATATGCCATGGGGTGCAACATGTGGCTGGCTTCTGCTCAGCCATGTAGAAGAAGAAAGCTTGGGCTGGAGACACAGCTAAGTGGTAGAGCACTTGCTGGACACATAAGATGCCCTAGGGTCAATCCTCAGTATTGCAAGAGGAGAAAACTTGAGTGGAGTTCACTGCTCATGTCCTTCTTCTATTAGTGGCTTCTGAATTACTAAAAGGAAAGTTGTCGAAATGATTACTTTCTTGGGAAAAGAGAAGCCAGGAATGGAATAGAGTGTCATTTATCTTCTTTGTAAGGAAGTAGGAAAGGAAAATAGTCCTTGATGTATAGTGTGTGTGTGTGTGTGTGTGTGTGTGTTACAGACTTTTCCTGGGGAAAAATAACACACACATATCTATCTACCCCAGTAAAGGAGGCTACAACAGATTAAAGTAATGATTGCACCAATGTCTAATTTGGTGAACCAGTAGGTTTTATTGGGGCTACTTACAGGAATATGGGTGAGGGGTTTCTTACAGGAGCAGAGGTGACTCAAAGACGGCTGTCTCACAAAAGCTTACCCCAGCCTAAGCACCAGCTCATGAAAGCTAGGAACCTGGAGCATGCCTGCAGACAGCTCAGCAGGTTGGAGAGTGTCTTTTCCAGTGGCTGAGCTTGTCTGAGTCTCTTCTAGGCAGCTTTGCCTGTCTGTTTCCTCTACACAGCTCGGGTGGTCTCTGCTTCTCTTGGGCTGTTTGTGTTACCATTGCATGGACTGAGCCCCTTCCAAAGCAGCTCGGTTCATCTGAGAGTCTTCTTCGAAGCTCAGCTTGTCCGGGAGTGAGGCTCACCAGTCTTTACTGTTGATATACTCTTGGAGAAGGAGGAGCCTAGTGAATCTGCTCAGTTTTAGGGACTTCCTGAAGCTATTTTGAGCCATTTCCTTCCTGTCTTATTCAGGTTCCCTGCAGGATGGAATGTTCCAATCTTGGAGGAAACTGCTAGAACAGAAAAATGAGTTGGCTGTAAGGAAGCAAGTTTGCTCTAGACAGAATCTCCCAGAGGGAGCTCCAGTGCAACACAGGAAGCCTGAGCCTGGGGAAGAATGTGCGGCAACCTCTGTGCAAAGCCTGGCCAAGACGGTGGGCATGGCATTTCAGTCTGCAGACAGCCTCTCAACCTTTCTGTTGACTCTCATCTCAGCTTTCAGGTCCTTAAGCACTTGCCGGACTATCCTATTGTGCAATTCCGTACAATGATTCACTTGATTATTCTTTTATGGACAATACCACCCAGGGTTGTGGAAGTTTAGAAAGAAAAATATAAGCAAGGAGTAGTGGCACACACCTTTCTTTAATCCCAGTGCCCAGAGGAAGAGGCAGGTGGATCTCTGGGCGTTTGAGGCCAGCCTAGTCTACCTAGCAAGTTCCAGGACAGCCACAGCTACATTAAGAAAGACCTTGGAATAAGATAAAAGTATGAAGTAAGAAAGAGCTGGTCTCTCTAGCAGTTTACTATCTTACTTCTCTCTTTGTCTAATATTTATGCAAATCTGTGTTTTTCAAGGACAGCTGGGTCTCAATAACCTAGGAGCGTTAATGAGTGGGTGGAGAAATGTATTTTATACTCTTGGGCAATATCGTAAATACTTATAAAAACATCATTTACATCTTCAGTTTCCTGTTTTAAAAGTAGTTTCAAAATGAAATGACTGGAGTGGGGATGTCGCTCAGCTGTAGAGGGCTTGTCCAGCTTGTCAAAGGCTCTGGGTTCAGCCCCCAGCATGGCGAAAGAAATAAATAAACAAATAACCAAGGGCTGGAGATGTTGCTTGGCAATAGAGAGCTTGCTTAGTGTGTGTAGGGCTCTGGGCTTGATTACCAACAATGCAATAAAATAAATAAAAAAGTATTAACCGAGTAATCAACCAGGCGTGTTAGTACACTCCTGTAATTCCAGCCCTCTGGAAACAGGAGCAGGGGGATTGTAATTTAGGAGCCGTTTGTGGCTACAAAGGGAGACCTTGTCGCAAGACAGAACAACCGCATACGCACATGAAGATCCTAGAGGGGAATGTGAGAGAAGAAAAGGCCCACTTGTATCACTAAATCTACTGCCTCTCTAACTCGAACCATGCACCTTTTAGTACTAAGCTCCTATGTAACCCTGATTCCCTGGTCACAACAGCCGAGAGGCATCCAGTACAGAGAAAGATGTCTTCTCACTGGGGAAAGTTGTCTGTCCAGTCCTGCTGCTTTTAAAACCCACAGAGAATGACACTCTGTACCTTCAAATATTTCCTTTTATGCTGAATAAATACATTCGCTTCCAAGTCAGCAGCAGTGGAGAGTCCCAACACCGAATACTCAATGGCATTCAGCAGGAGAGAGTCCTGGATGTGACCTCTGGGATCATCAGTTACAGCATTCTGAACATTAAAGGGGAAAAAGTGAATGGATCAATAGTGTGGGTTTGGGTACCGTGATATTCAGATGTTGGCATATTCCTTGTTTGAGAGATATGCATACATACGCCTTGTATCACTTAGTGAAATGACCTACATTTTTTACTCAGTCACGTGTCGCTGGGGAAGCTAAGGTTCAGCTAGAAGGCATCAAGTACCTAGAGATGGGATGGATGGTAAACACAGCTGGGGATCCATTTGGCACTTTGGCTGGAGGGCTGCTCAGTCCCACTGAAGGCAGTGCCCAAGGAGAAGGCTGTAGACCTGCAGCAGTGATTTGGCAGAGGAAGAAATTGGATACGTGAGATGTTTGAAGAGGAATGATCAGGCACTATTTTATTATGAAAGTTTTTCCTTAGTGAACTAAAGATAAGAAACAAACATTAAGAAGTTTGTCCAGGGCTGGAGAGATGGCTCAGAGGTTAAGAGCACCGACTGCTCTTCCAGAGGTCCTGAGTTCAATTCCCAGCAACCACATGGTGGCTCACAACCATCTGTAATGAGATCTGGCGCCCTCTTCTGTATACATAATAAATAAATAAATCTTTAAAAAAAAAAAAAAAAAAAGAAGTTTGTCCAAAGGTGTCTGTGTATATTTAAAACATTAGCATCTTGGAGCCGGCACTGGTGGAGCACGCCTTTTATCCCAGCACCTGGGACCACTCTGTGAGTTCGAGGCCAGGCTGGTCTACAGAGTGAGATCTAGGACAGGCACCAAAACTACATAGAGAAACCCTGTCTTGAAAAACAAAATCAAAAAACAAAACAACAACAACAAAAAAAACCAAACAAAAAACATTAGCACCTTGGAATCTACCTGCAACACCCCTGTCTAAGTGACCAAGTGGCAATGTTTTCCCCTGGAGAGCCAAGGGCTGCCTCTGTGAGACATTGGCCTAGAAAAGCTTCACAACATCCTTGAGCTGGCGTAGGACAAAGAGAAAGAAGTAATGGGTTGTCTTCAGGGTGAAGATCGGGTCTGATGCTGGGTGTGGTGGATCGTATCTACAGTCTCAGCACTTGGGGGAGGTAAAGTCTCAAACCCTGGGACAAACGGCTAAGGTGCCTATTTAACAGGGGACTGAGGCAGGAGACTAATTAGAGTTCAAGGCCAGCCTGCACTGTAGAGTGAGACTGTGCCTCAGAAATAAGAATACATAATAAATAAACAAGAAAGAAAGAAAAGAGAACAAGTTAGAGGTGTGAGGTGTGAGGAGGCTGAAGACAATGTTGAACTTGGCTCTTACTTCGAACAGGTTGGCTGAACAGGCTGGTCGAATAAGTCATCTTGGTCATTAAAGTTGGGAATATGAGGTTTCAGCTGCCCTTGAAAGCGCATATGGCCCTGAGCAGAATCTTCCTGGTAGCCAAGCGGAGTGCACAGACATTTCTTTTAGCTTATACTGTTCGGGCCCACACAGTATTTAAAAATAACTAAAGTCGTTTCCAATGTGTTAAAAAAATTAGTTTTTACCCTCTCTTCAAACAAAAACAAAAGCCTGGCCAGTGAAGTGGACATCCATCTTCAACAGCAGTGGGATGGGAGCGTTCTGGGCTGCCTGCTGCTGGACCAGTCACCCTATCTGCGTGGAGTGGACAAGCCTCAATCTTCCTGCCCTAGAGTCTGTGGGACCGGGTGCTGGGGATCTTCATAACCATCGAACACATCTCTTTGAGCCCTATGCTGCCTGTCAAAGTCCTGTGTCTCCTTGGTGGCCTCCAGCTAATTCAGCTGTCTTCACATCACCTACATAATACAGTGCTGGAGCCAGCTCTGGGTGCTGTGTGTCCACTTTACTCAGGATTTTCTGGGCTGACTTAGAAAGAGCTTTTAGATTATGTGGAGTTGGATGTGGTGGTACACTCTGTAATCCCAGAGGGACTGGATGTGGTGGTATACATTTGTAATCCCAGTGAGGACTGGATGTGGTGGTACACATTTGTAATCCCAGTGGGGCTGGATGTGGTGGTGCACTCTGAATCCCAGCACTCAGGAAGCTGGAGCAGGAGGATTAAAGTTTAAAAGAAGGAAGGAAGGAGGGAGGGAGGAAAAGAAGAAGGGAGGGAGGGAGGGAGGGAGGGATGGAGGAAGAAAAGGAAGGGAAAAGAAGGAGGAAGAACCAGATGGAGAGAGATTTTGCTGAATGATTTTGTCTGACCCATCACTGCTTGAGGGTCAGACAAGCCCCAGATTTCAATCTGTAATTGTTGGTGGCGTGGGAGTGTTAACACTCCAATGTCAGGGGTCATTTTATGAAAGGGGAGACTTTCCACCTGGCATTCACGTCTGATGGACTGCCCTCAGGTGGCTTAAGGCTTCACCAGCTCTCCTTCCAGGTGCAGGCCAACCGTGGCTGGTCCTCTAGCACGTGAGGAGGGCCACTAGAGCCACCGGGGATATCAATAGGGCTCCGTGCTGGCCAAGTGCCCAGCACTGCTTAGGGAAACCTCGGCTCCTCCCTTGCCCTGCAGGTACAGCTTCAAGGTCAAACCAGGCTGGAAGGTGGCCAAGACGAGGGCCAGAGACATGAGATCTTGAAACCCTGGAACCATTCCCCTGCCAGTTTTGCCCCTGTGGGCCCACGTCCCCCAGGACTGGTGCTGCGTTCTCACTCTGAGCTTCAGAGTGACAGCTGCCTGCTTCCTACAGCTTTTGTTCTCTTCCAAACTTGTAGCTAGGTCCCCTGTTTAAAGTGAGAACCCTGGGAGCCCTGAGGAACGATATCACCAGGTCGACAGACCTCCCAGAACCTTCTAAGTTTTGTTTACCCAGAAGTTACTATGTGGATTTTGAAAAAAAAAAAAGTACTATAATCTCTAAAAGGGCAGGGGCAGAGAAGGAGGAGGGAAGGGAAGGAAGAGAGAGAAGAGGAAGAAAGGAGAGAGAAACGAGAAGAGAAGAAAAGAGGGGAGGGAAGAGGAACGGAAGGGGGAAACTAGCAATTGGTCCCTTAGAGCTATTGAAACCCTGTTCAACACTTCCAGGTTGCCTGGGTTTCGGGAGCATGAGACTGACCGGCTGAAGTCAAATATTACCACATATAATGTATCACCCTACACGCACAGATTCACAGTCCGGATTTAGAACCAGGGTGGAAGGGAACAGAGATAGGAAAACAGAGCATGCAGTTCAATGCTCAAAAATAAAACTGACGATTTGCATAAGTGCGAAGACCTTGATGCTATAGGGAAATTATATAACAGGAATGGTTTTCATGGAGTGTGATGTGCCTGCCACATATCAGCTAAGGGCGTATGGTGTCACGGAGCCACGGTCTGTGGGTTCACGAAGGCCTTGGGAAAGGATTAGTACTACACAGCTGTTTGTCAAAGAAGGGTCAGAGGGTGGTAGGAGAAGGCTATTTCTTGCAAAAAACCACTGCTGGGAGTTTCTCAACCACAAAGACAAAATTAGAATCATCAGGAAAGGTTTTCTGAATCTGTCATGTAAAATGAAAATGATTTGTCTTCTACATACCTAATGGCAACCCACTCAGTCTTTGTCCGGACAGGGCTACATTGTATTTCTAGCATCTTGAAACGGCCTGATGCATGGTGGTAGCGCAGGATTCATGCTTGTGGAATGGATGAGGGAAGGGACAGACTCGGGTGAGCAGGCAAACAGGTTCTACCATTTTCCCACATCCTGTCTAGGGTGAATGTGGGAGTCACATTCCCTCCTGCATGAACTATCCATCTTGGTGGTACTGCTCTTCCAGGGCAGTTGGGTATAGCCGTTTTCCTACTGTGACCCTGCACAGGTTCCGGGCCCCATCAAGCTACTGGAACACCCACCATCTGTCGGGCCATAGCCAGTTCCGTTAACATTAAGGGATGTGGTATAGACAAAACTCTTATGGGCTACAGGGGCTGTAGGTATGGCTCAGTGGGCAAGCATAAGGCAGCATAAGCAAGGTACAGGTTCAAATCCCCAGCAAGGTAAGCAAACAGGCAAATATAAAAACAACAAAAGAAACAATAAAACAAGCTCTCAGCAAAGTGCCAAGAGGAGCAGAGTAGCTGGAAATTACACGTGAAATCAATGCACCGGCCTGCCCCAAGAGACATATATATATGTGTGTGTGTGTGTGTGTGTGTGTGTGTGTGTGTGTGTGTATGTATATGTATATGTATGTGTACATGTATGTGTATATGTATGTATGGATGGATGTGGATGCATATGGGTTTGAGTGCTCTTGCACGTGTGTACATATATTTAGAGAGAGCAGAGGTCAACCTCAAGTACTGTTCCTCAAGAGCCGGATGTCCCTTATTTTTTGAGACAGGGTCTCTCATTGGCTGGGAGCTCACCGAGTCCACTACACTGGCTCGCCATCAAGCCCCAGAATCCACCGTCTCCATTTCCCCAGCACTGGAATGACAAATACACACCACCACCATGGGCCTTCTTACATGGGTTCCAGGTATCAAACTCAGGTCCTTGTTCTGGCTCCAAGGAAACACTTCCCAGCAAGGCATTCTAGGAGAACCATCACAGAAAGATGCAGACACTTTTTTTTTTTTCTCTCCAGAACAGGGCAGGTGCCTTTTCTATGGGCCACACTGTGCTCTCAGGCGGGATGGGGTTAAGCCTGGTGGATTTAAGCAGCTCTTCTCTGGCAGCAGTATGACAAGTCACAGCCCCCTGCAAGCTGCAATTCTCTCCACCGTCTGCCACCCTGGAAATCAGCCATCAGAATATCCTGGTTTTGTGTATGTGCTTATCAGCGCGAAGACGTTTAGATGAACAGTGTTGAGTCGAGTCAATCCATCATCTACTCCGGGACCTAATAACCATGAATTTCTTCCATATAGTGCTACTGGACTGATACACTCACTCAACCGTACACACTTCACCATCCAAAGCCAAGACCCAGGAAGCAAGGAGAAAACTGCAGTTTGCATCCTATATTTGTTATTTTCCTACTTAGCGTCGCACTCGCTCAACGCTATCTTTGTTTCTTATTTGGGAGAAGGCTAGAGACAGTTTATCTCCATGTAACACAGGATGGCTTGAATTTCCTATATAGCTCAAACTGGCCTTAAATTCACAGAAATCCCCTTGCATCAGCATACATTAGAGTGCTGGGATAACAACATGAGCCTGGCTTGCTTATGATTTAATTTTTTTCCACTTGAAATATTTTGGTTTCTGAGATTAAAATAAACAACAACCAGACATCTCTTGTCATCAAATGAAGCTTCTTTATACTGGAAATGGGCTACGTCTAATTGTGTTGCTGGTCCAAGCAGTCCTATGGGAACCCTCAAACAACCCAGTGGTATTTACAAGACAGTGGGTTGCTCTCCACAAACTGACATCAAGGCCCATTGCTGAAGATAACACCCACACAACTCACTGACCACGGAGAAGTAGAGCTGGTGCCTACATAGCCTTTAATTTTATGTTCTAGATCTTTGGTACAGGAAGGTACTCTGCATGTTACCAAAGTAGAAACATAAATACCAACCATTGATCTATAGTGGTGATCTCCCTTCAAGATATGTCAGTAAGATGGTGGCACAAAGATTGTAGGAGTAACCAGCCAGTATCTTGTTTGACTGAAGACCCACTCCATGAGATTAAACTCATTCCTGACACTGCTTTGGTGACCAAAAACCCAAACTAGATAGTCCAAGGACCTACAGTAAAACCAAATTTTACTCTTCTACTAAAAGAATATAGAAATAAAATGACTCCTAATGACATTCTGCTATACTCATAGATCAAGACCTTGCTCAGCCATCATCAGAGTAGCTTCCTCCTACAGTAGCTAGGAACAAATACAAAGACTCACAGCCAGTTCATTATGCAGGGAAGGAGAGGCCTTATGGCGATGTCTCCATTAAATCCCTTCCTTCAGAGCTCAGGGAACCCTGCAGAAGAGACAGTAGAAAGAGTATAGAGCCAGACAGGATGGAGGAAACAAGAAACAGAGCCTCTTTATCAACAGGATCCATGCACACATGAACTCAGAGACTGAGACAGTATGTTCAGAGTCTGAATAGAGTCTTCACCAGGTGGGGTCTAGAACTGAAAGGGAAAAGTGGACATATGCCCCATCTCTGACCCAGAAGCTACCACGAATTGATAAACACTTACAAATGGAAACTGAGTTTCTCCAAGGGATTCTCACTGGGAAAACAAACGACTGTGAAGGGTAGGCTCCGTGCTCAGCAGTAGATTGTCAAAAGAAAATGAACTCAGTTATCAAAAAGAAAATGAACTCAGTGGCGTCTTTGGAGGTTCTTTGTCTCATTATGTCATGTCAGGGTATTTTGTTCTTAATCCTATTTTTATTTTTGTTTTATTTAATATAAATATATTTTAACTTTTTTCTTCTCTTTGTGTCCTACGGGTCCTTTGCCTTATAGCTTCTTAGAGCTACCAGCTTAGTGTTTTAGTTAGTTATAGGTTTCCTGATTGTGCAAACAAGTGAATATCTGTGCCCAAATCTGTTTTTTTGAGCCTTTTCTTGAGTTTTTTCTATTGTTTGTTTGTCCTATTCCAGTATATTAGTTTTTGTTTTATCTTATATTATGTTATTTTAATTATATTATATTATGTTATATTATATTATTATCCCTTAGAAGCCTGTTTATTTTCTAATGAGAGACAGATAGGGGAATGGATCCAGACAAGAGGGGAGGAGAGGAGGAACTGAAAGGAACAGAGGGAGGTAAAACTGTAAACAGGTTATATCATCTGAGAAAAAGAATCCATTTTAAGAAAAACCCAAATGAAAACAGAGAGATCAAGAAAGGGTGTGGATTTGTGTGACTCAGGAGGACCTGAGAGGAATCTGGAGAGGAGGAACAATAATCAGAATACATTATATGAAATAAAATCTATTTTTAATTAAAACAAACTGAAGAGTTTTCTATGAAAAATCTCTATTATTGTAGTATGACATTGGAATGGATTACTGTAACCCTTTTCTTATATGCCTATATAAGTGGAAGCAAATAGAAGGACAAGGACTTGGGGTTTGTAAAACCCAGTACCTGAAATGACTAACAGTTTCTACCGCTTGCAAACTTGAACTAAATCTGAAGTCACCACCCCTCCCTTTATTTTGTTCAACAATTTCCTCCACGTACTTAAATGCTTTTGCAATTGCTATTATAATCTAGATTATCCTAGAGAAGTTCTCATCTCTAACTAAGAATTCCTCCTGTGGTTTGAAGTGATCTCAGATTTTTTTTTTCTCTGTGATGCAGTTAGCATGTGAGTCTGTTTATAGATATGGACATGGAAGCTGCAGGATTGACACAGGCAGGTTTACTGTGCTAGCCAGTTTAAAACGCACTCCACCCCATTTTTTGATGCTTATCAACATGTAGAACTTCTCTGCACAGTAATTAGGTATAAGTAGTAAGTACATTACAAATACAGCTGAACAGTTGAATCCACTTAGGACCTCTCTTCACTGTCATCTGTTCTGTGAATAGAGGCATATTAAAGCTTTTGCCTGATTCAGGGACTACTAATCAATGTCCTCCATCTAACCCTTCTACACCATGTGTCTCTAGTCTCATGCTTTCTAGAGTCATATATATATGACTTGGTTTCTTTCACTGGGGACTGCATTCTGCCCTCTGTGTTTGTATTCTCCAGGCTCCTCTCTTCTGAAATTTTCCTGGGTATTGATCTAGCTCTTCCCAACCTGTATACTAGACATACCAAATAGGCCTAAAGTGTCTTTTGAGCATGGAGTTACCAAAACAGAAAATACAGCTTAGGGGTAGCTTGCAATGTACAGCAAGTCCAAGGGTACCAAGCATGCGGGCTACAAACTGTGGTGGATGTTCACCTCCTGGACAAAGTGGCAAAGCTGAGCCGGAGTTTTGGATAAGACAAGATAACCAGTAGCAATTGCCCAAGGCAGGGCACCGTCTTTGAGAAAGAAGCTAAAATATCACCGAAGTGAAATAAAGCTTTTAAGGCAAGTTTCCACGCATAAACATCTTACATAACTAGAAAAATGTGTAATTTGGCCACACTCTTCTGCCAAAGTAGATGGTGCCCTTAAACGAAAAGGAAAAGAATAAACTAAAAGCCCCCTCACTGCTGATACATAGGCTAAACCAAATATATATATAAAACCCTAGAGTTTATTGTGTGGTTAAAATCATGCAACATGAGACAAGGCCCAGTAATTTTATGCTTACTGCATTAATGCAAAAGACTGGCTACACACACAGTAGTCCTCTCATGCACATTATCATCTACAGCACAAGTTTGCACCTGTTAATGAAAAACTCCTCCTTCCTATCCCTTCCAGGCCCTGGAAATCAGCTCCCCCCCCCCCGATTTTCTCGAGATTATTTTGGATTCTTCTTTGTGTAAGAGGAATCATGCAATATTTGTGTATTATAGCTGACTAAGCTTCTTGTCCTCAAGATTCTTGCATGTTGTTTCCCTATCACGGCACGCCCTTCCCTTCTGAAATGTGTGTAGGCGTCTATTGTATGTCTATATGCCACTCTTTCCTTCTGTATCTGTTATTCATTTGTTTCTAGACACTGAGGTTGTTTATTCATCTTGACTATTTTTGACATCACTGTGTTGAGCACAGGGAGTGCCACTGCTCTTTAAAATTCTCGTTTTCATTTTTGCAAACTGCTGGCAGTGGCTCTCTGTCAGAATCAGGAGCTACACAGTCTGCATTGTCTCTGATCTTCAGTGACCTATAGTCTATTGTTCATTCAGGAGTGATCTTCATAAAAACCCAGTCATATCTAAATCTGAATCATTTACATACATATTTTCTTACCCAGTGTTCCTTAAAAATTCATTACATATTTTTTTTTACTTATTTATGTACACATGCTATGATGCACATATAGTGTTCCAAAGACAGATAGAGGAAAATCAATCCTCTCCTTCCACCTAGTGAATCCCAGGGGTCAAACTCAGGTCCTCAGCCTTGGTGGCAAGCATCCTAAATTGCTGACATATCTCACTGGCACCCAAGAAATATACCAATGCTCATACATTTTTCAAAAAGAATTGTGAAAGGAGATATCAGGCAAGAACTACAGAAAAGAAGGAATAAAAGGTGTTACACTGTTTTTTAAATGACATATTACGCTTAACAAATGGATAAGAATTAAAGAAGTGATCTTGGTTCCATATACTATTTTTTTTTGTCATTAGAAAAGTCAGCCTTCTCCCACTACTCTAAAATGAAAAACAACTTTTATGGAGTGTAATTTTTTAATATTAATAATTCTAATTTTTTTCCATTTTCTTTTTTTTTCTTCCTTTTATTTTATTTTACAATACCATTCAGTTCTACATAACAGCCACGGATTCCCTTGTTCTCCCCTTTCTGCACCCCTCTGCTTCCCCCCCCAGCCCACCCCATTCCCATCGCCTCCAGGGCAAAGCCTCCTCCGAGGACTGAGATCGACCTGGTAGACTCAGTCCAGGCAGGTCCAGTCCCCTCCTCCCAGGCAGAGCCTAGCGACCCTGCAATAAGCCCCAGATTTCAAACAGCCAACTCATGCAATGAGCACAGGACCTGGTCCCACTGCCTAGATGCCTCCCAAACAGATCAAGCCAATCAACTGTCTCACCCATGCAGAGGGCCTGAGTCCAGTTGGGGGCCTCAGCGCATTGGTTCATAGTTCATGTGTTTCCATTTGTTTGGCTATTTGTCCCTGTGCTTTATCCAACCTTGGTTTCAACAATTCTTGCTCATATAAACCTTACTCTTTCTTGCTAATTAGTCTCCCGGAGCTCTACCAGGGCCTAGCCGTGATCTCTACATCCAGATCCCTCAGTTGTTGGATGGGGTTTCTAGCACAACAATTAGGGTGTTTGGCCATCCCATCACGAGAGTAGGTCAGTTCGGGCTGTCTCTCCACCATTGCCAGCAGTCTATTGTGGGTATTTTTGTGGATTTCTGTGGGCCTCTCTAGCTGGATCTTGGGGGAGATTGATTCCCAATTTTCTAAGAAAGTGCCATATTGATTTCCAAAGTGGTTGTACAAGCTTGCTTTCCCACCAGCAGTGGAGGAGAGTTCCCTAGCTCCACATCCTCTCCAGCATAAGGTGTCTTCAGTGTTTTTGATCTTAGCCATTCTGACAGGCATAAGGTTGGTATCTCAGATTGTTTGATTTGCATTTTCCCTGATGATTAGGGATGTTGAGCAATTCCTTAAATGTCTTTCAGCCATTTGTGTTGAGAATTCTCTGTTTAGTTCTATAGCCCATTTTTAATTGGACTGTTGGGCATTTTGATGTCTAATTTCTTGAGTTCCTTATATATTCTGGATATTAGTCCTCTGTCAGACGTGGGGTTGGTGAAAGACCTTTTCCCATTCTGTTAGACTGTCGTTTTGCCTTGTTGACCGTATCCTTGGCTCTACAAAAGCTTCTCAGTTTTCAAGAAGTCCCATTGATTGATTGTTTCAGTGTCTGTGCTACTAGTGTTATATTTAGGAAGTGATCTCATATGCCAATGTGTTCAAGACTACTTCCTACTTTCTCTTCTAGCAGGTTCAGAGTAGCTGGATTTATGTTGAGGTCCTTGATCCACTTGGACTTGTCTTGTGCAAGGTGACAGATATGGATCTATTTGCACCTTCTACATGTTGATATCCAGTTATGCCAGCACCATTTGTTGAAGATGCTTTCTTTTTTCCATTGTACACTTTTAGCTTCTTTGTCAAAAATTATATGTTCATAGGTGTGCAGATTAATGTCATGGGTCTTCAATTCGATTCCATTGGTCAACATGTTGGTTTTTATGCGCAGTACCAAAGCTGTTTTTATTATGTAGTTCTATAGTAAAGCTTGAAGTCAGGGATCGTGATGCCTCCAGAGGTTGTTTTTATTGTACAGGAATCTTTTGGCTATCCTGGTTTTTTGGTTTTCCATATGAAGTTGAGTATTATTCTTTCCAGGTCTGTGAAGAATTGTGTTGGTATTTTGATGGGGATTGCACTGAATCTGTAGAATGCTTTTGGTAAAATGGCCATTTTTACTATGTTAGTCCTGCCTATCCATGAGCATGGGAGATCTTTCCATTTTCCTGACATCTTCTTCAATTTCTTTTTTCAGGGACTTAAAGTTCTTGTCATAAAGGTCCTTCACTTGCTTGTTAGCGTTACCCAAGGTATTTATTCATTTTGGCTATTCTAGAGGGTGATGTATCTCTGATTTCCTCTTAGCTTCTTTGTCCATTGTATATAGGAGGGCTACTGATTTTTTTGAGTTGATTCTTGTATCCTGCTATGTTCCTGAAGTGTTTATAGCTTATAGCTGTATCAGTCCTTGGTGTAATCATTGGGGTCACTCAAGTATACTATCATTTCATCTTCAAATAGGGAAAGCTTGACTTCTTCCTTTCCAACTTGTATCCCCTTAATCTCCTTATGTTGTCTTTTTGCTCTGGCTAGAACTTCAAGTACTATATTGAATAAGAATGGGGAGAGGAAAACCTTGCCTTGTTCCTGATTTTAGTGGAATTGCTTTGAATTCTCTCCATTTAATTTGATGTTGGCTGCTGCTTGCTGTAAATTGCCTTTATTATGTTTAGGTATGTTCCCTGTATTCCTGATCGCTCCAAGTCCTTTATCATGAAGGGGTGTTGGATTTTGCAAAATGCCTTTTCTGCATCTAGTGAGATGTCATGTGGTTTTTTCTTTGAGTTTGTTTATATGGTGAGTTACATTGACAAATTTTCATATGTTGAACCACCCTTGCATCCCGGGATGAAGCCTACTTGATCATGGTGGATAATTGTTTTGATGTGTTCTTGGAGTTGGTTTGCCAGTATTTTATTGAGTATTTTTTGCATCAATGTTCATGAGGTGATCGGTCTCTAGTTCTCTTTCTTTGTTGTATCCTTGTTTGGTTTAGGAATCAAGGTATTGTTAGCCTCATAGAGGAGTTTGATAATGTTCCTTCTGTTTCTATTGTGTGGGGACAATTTTAAGAGTATTGGTATTAACTCTTCTTTGAAGATCTGGTAGAATTCTGTGCTGAAACCATCTGGTCCTGGGCTTTTTTTGGTTGGGAGACTTTTAATGACTGTTTCTATTTCCGTAGGGGTTATTGACTATTTAAATAGTTTATCTGCTTGATTTAACTTAGGTATGTGGTACTTATCCAGAAAATTATCCATTTCTTTTAGATTTTTTCAGTTTTGTGGGAGTTGAGGTTTTTGAAGTATGACCTGATGATTCTCTGGATTTCCTCAATGTCTGTTGTTATGTCCCCCTTTTCATTTCTGATTTTATTCTCTCTCTCTGTCTTTGGTTAATTTGGATAAGGTTTGTCTAGTTGGTTTTCTTTGTTTCATTAATTTTTTGTATTGTTCTCTCAGTTTCTATTTATTGATTTACCTCTCACTTTGATAATTTCCTGGCATCTATTCTTCCTGGAGACTTTGCTTCTTTTGTTCTAGCTTTTGGGGTGTGTGTGCTGTTAAGTCACTAGTGTGAGATTTCTCCAACTTCATGTAGGCATTTAGTGCTATGAATTTCCCTCTTAGCACTGCTTTCATAGTTTCCTATAAGTTTGGGTATGTGGTCTTCATTTTCATTGATCTCTAGGAAGCCTTTAATTTTTTCTTTTTTCTTCCTTAAACCATTGGTGATCCAGTTGAACATTATTCAGTTTCCATGAGATTGTTAGGTTTTCTGTAGTTTTTGTTATTTGTTGAAATCTAAACTTTAAACCAGGTGGTCTATATAACACAGGACAGTTTGAGATTTGCTTTGTGGTCAAAGTATGTGCGTCGATTTTAGATAAAGTTCCATGGGGTGCTGAGAAGAAGGTATATTCTTTCTTGTTAGGATGGAATGTTCTGTAGATATCTATTAGATCAGATGCGACATCAGTTAAGTCCTTTTTTCTCTGTTAAGTTTCGATTTGGGAGATCTGTCCAGTGCCGTGAACAGTCGAGGGTGTTGAGGTCTCCCACTATTAATGTGTGGGATTTTATAGTGTGTTTAAGCTTTAGTAATGTTCTTTTACATATGTGGTGGCCCTGTGTTTGGGGCATAAATGTTCAGAATGGAAACTATACTCTGGTGGATCTTACTCCCTGTGATGGTTATGTAATGCCCTCTGATCTTCTTTTGATTGATTTTAGTTTGAAGTCTTGTTGCTTGATTATCAGGTCGCTACACCCTACTTTATGTCCTTAAGATCGCATCTCTCGAGTTGGAATTCCTCATTACACCAGCGGCTCATCTTACCGTCAGTGTCTTGTCATTTGAGATTGAAGATTGTTTTCTTGTATGCAGCGCTAAGCAAAGATGGGTCCTGCTTTTCAGTTTCCTATCTGTAAGCCTATTGTGCATTTTTACTCGTGCGGTTAGCGTCCCTAGCTATTGGGATTTAAGGGATATTAATGGACCAGTGATTGTCATTCCTGTAATGGGGTAAATGTGTGTTAGGTGCATTTCTCTGGTCTTACTCGCCTTGTGTTTTTCTAAGTGTATCTGACTTCACTGTAGTATGAATTTTTTCTCATCTTTCTGTAGGCTAGAAAATTTGACAATCTTGTGTCTTTGGTAATGTTGTTCCTCTGTTCACTCGTCTATGATGATTGAAAGTCGGAGTAATATTTAGCTGCTCCACACGTCTCTAGTGTCGAGCAATAGCATCTACATCTGTCCAAGTCCGTTCTGCTTTCCAAAATTTCTTCATTGTTGAAATCGTGAGGGAGGTCTATTATTCTGAGTGTGTTTGCCTTATAGTTCACTTGGCCTTTTTTCTTTGCTGCTCTAATATTTCTTTCTTTATTTTCTGACGTGTTAGTTGTTAATTAGTATTTGTTGAGGGACTGTTTGGTTGAGGTCTTATCTGTTTGACTCTCTATCTATACTGTCTGTCTGATTTCGTTCATCAGTCTATTTCCTTCTATAAGTTATCACGATCTTGTGAATATATTTTCTGTGCGACGGATAAGAACAGCTTGCTTCTGTACTCCCTATTATTTCGATAGGTATTTGGTCTTTCATGGTTGTAGATCCCAATTTGTTCGGACTACAGGCGTGACATTGCTTAGTGTATTCTGGTGACTGATGAATCTCATTTCTGAAATACACGTCTCAAGCCAGACTCATACACGTCGCTGTGAACATCTGAAGCCCCTCTCATGTTACAAACTGGCTGGCTCACTCAAAATGACTTATTTTATCTTCCAGCATTCCCTCGGTGTTGGTCTTACATTTTTTTCGTATATTTCCCTTTTCAGGCCTTGACTGTTTCCTTTCCTACTACCACCCCCATTTGTAGGACCTAACTGCCCAGGGATATGTTTCAGTTTGACTCTCCATCTTCATTGATTTTCGTGTTCTCGAGTTTTCGTTTATGGTTTTCTCTCCAGGGCTTTTTTGTTTTCTCCTTCTATATTCTCGCTCATCAAGTTTTTTAATCTATATAGGTCTTCTTCCCATTTGTATGTCATCCCACACACAGCCTCCTCTCTGTCATGATGTTAATTCATAAATTGTTTCTTCTTCTCCAATTTTGTGCTTTCAGGTCTACAGATGTGCGGAGGGCTAGGTCTCTGCTGATTGTCTCTGTACATGACCATGGATGTATCTTCGTTCCTTCTTGAAATAAGTATCGCCAATTCTCCTTGGGGTATCATTCTTTTGTCTTATCAGTAGCACGTTTGTTTAGTTCAAGACGCTAGACAGATTTTCAGGAAGTCTCTCTCTCTTGTCTGAATCTGAGGATCTCTCTGACAAAATGGAATCCGGCGCAAGGAATGGAGCTCTTGTTCCAGACAGGAAGTCCGGGGCAGGGATGGAGACTCGGTAGGAGGCGGGTCTATTAAGTCTCGGAAAGTGGTCTGGGGTGGTC